>NW_025777892.1:0-25918 GCF_021130785.1 Homalodisca vitripennis
GCTCACCCAGAGAGACGACGTGGATGAGGGCTATTGCTAGGCTCCTCAGTTTTCCCAGCAGATTGGTCGAAAAGGGCCGGATTCGAGCTAATGAGGTTCGTGGGTGGCATCGAGATACAAGTGAGGAGATGTTTTCCTGTAACCCTCGCACCTGTGTCATGAAACACTGGTCTCACGGAGGAACTAGATTCTCCTTCCCATACGTGACGTCCCCGGGACAGCAGACCACTGGATAATCTGGATTACACAGCCATCTCGATGCCGTAACCGCTGTCTCTCGTCTGCGAATATCACTACTGATGTTTGTCATGGGGAAAGTACCTCCTCTCAAGACTAAACTGCACGCCGCATAAAGCTGCCCCCGACCCCGAAGAACAGAATGAGCGTAACATAGTTTCCCATTCATTTAAAATAGTTTTAATATTCGGTGTACGAAATTAAATGAAATATAGTTTACTGCTAATTAAGATTCAAAAATCTAGTTACTTATATCTTACAAAAATGGAAAAAATTCTTTTTTCAAAAGGTATTTGCAGCTCAGACTTCGCCATCTTGCCAACTAGGTAATGATAAGGGTGATAAAACAATAGACAACTAAGGAAGTGTTGCAATATAGAACCACAGAGGCACTCTGTAGGTAATAGCTATATTTAAAGCGTGTCTGATAGGACAAAAACTGCTTTGGTGTGGGTACTTAATCCAGTTACATCTGTAAAGTAAGATCTGATGCAGAGACAGAGTCTGATAAAAAAGAGAGAATCTATTGAGATCAGTATGAATCTCCTACCAATATAAAACCGCCTTTAACACCACAGCACTGTCCCAAATCCGCTTTAATAATAAAAAGAGTTAAAATTTCCATTTAATTCTTTCAATACGATTACCACACTTGCAAACTTCTTTGGAGAAACGAGATAATCGTCTCTTGTGGAAGTTGTTCTAAGCTAAAAACTAAAAATATGTACAGCTAATGTATTTCATTGATAGTCTTAGAACACAACAAATATTTATTCTTATCAATTTTTAAGTAAACTGTCCAAAACCAAGACAAACAAAATAAAGATCGAGTTATAGATATCAAAATTTAATTGCAGTGAATACTCTGGAAATATCTGATCGTTACGAAGATAGTGAATTACCAAAGCATAATGTTTCGCATAAAGGACTAATGAATGGGTTCATCCACTCCTGCGTTCCTAAATTTACAAAATCTGTTTAAAAGGTAAATTAAATTTACAGTCCATATACTAATACATGCAACGAAGATAAAAGAAACTTTCTAAAATAAATAACAATACCCACATAGCTTAATTAACAATGTATGCTACAAAAATGTAACATTAAATGATAGAGGAAAACTCTTTTCAAACCAGAACATGAACATACAGCTACGTACCGCTTTGTTGATAATAACGGAGTTGATTTTCTTAAAATTAAGGTTGAGAGTCTGCGCTTTAGTGCGTGTAAAAAAAAATAGGTGCAAAATAGCCGATTGGTGCTTGTGCAAAGTCCATTTGTACTAAGTAAATCATGATTACTGCACCTCAAACAGTGTATAGATGTATCTCAAGGTACGGACACAAGGAACTGTGAAGTTTGCCTGAGTATGAGTTTGCCACCACCATTCCAGAATGTGTCTTAGATCCTCACCATTAGAATGTATGCAAGTATTACCCCTCCTGGCACACCGGAACAAGAGTCCAACACAACCTTGTCTCTATGTCGGGTAATGGCTCTGGACACCTCCAACAGCATCACACACAAAGCATACCTCTTCCGAGAAAGCGTACTTTGAAGGGCAGAAGGGTACATGTCTTCAGGCAAGCGTTGAAAGCAATTCTGCGTCCATTATCCTCCTCATGGTACCTGACAGATTGAGGCAATTAGGTCTAGGGTTCTTAGAAATTCTTTAATAAGAATAAGAATAATTTATTTCACTACAATAAGAACTCAAAGTTTTGCTGTTGTCAAGGTCAACGACATCCGGTCATCAAAATGTAATTATTAAAAAGCAACCAAACAGAACTTGTTTACAATCAAACAAGGTTAACAACACAAATTGCTCCTGTAACATTCTTATAAAGTTAATCCTAACACACTAACGAAAAATCGGATTCCTTAATCTAGACATGAGTATCACGAGAGCCTTGTGGTTGTGGAGACTATAGAAATCCTTCCCGATCAAAGTTAAAGACCGTTTAATGTAATATTCTATTGAAAACTGTTTACATTACTGTTTCAACTTTGATTACATTTCTTGGAAGTAAATTGTAGAGTTAAGGACCAAAATAAACAAATTGTGAGTTTTTGAAGGTTGACTGCCTTGGAAACGGTCTAGACAAATCTTACAGGTAAATTTCAAAAATTCTTGTATATTTCTCTCAAAGAAAATCTGTAATTGTTGCGGCATCTCACGCCGCGTCAAATAGACTCAGCGGAACAACCTACGAGAAAAAAATAAAATAAAATGCACAAAAACAAATATAAAAGTAACTAACTGCGAGCCAGAATATTATTTAACAACAATTGATAATTGTTAATTAGAGTCGATCCTATAATTTAATCAAGTTTTTAAATACAAAGTAAGCACATGAAAAACTATGATTTAGTTGTAATTTCGGGAATGATTATTGTTGTAATTTGTTCATTCAGTTTAATAATTAATGACCCGTGGGTAAAATGTCAAATCCCGATGATTGATCCTCTGAAATCTGAACTGTCTTTGCGGTTCTGCTTGAAGATTTGGTGGATCTAGAAATTCGGCTTTCTAACCCATCATAATCCCTCTTGTTATCTTTAAATAATATATCAAGCAGAGCAATGCGTAGGTAGTAGTAGGAAGTTTTTGAGGGCGAGGTGAATCTTAATTGAAGAGCACACCAGTCAACACCAGGAGTAGTAAATCTAAATTTGAATAAAATAGATTAGTTAGTCCCTAAATTAAAATATAAGTGTAATACGGTCCAAACTATTTAGCATTTCTTAAACTGCTATACGATGTACACTACTACCTACAAATTGTACTTTAAATGTTTGGAAACACCTAGTTTAAAATGCGTTTAATAATTTGATAACATCAATTAATGCCCATAGAGTTTGTTTAAAAACTAAAAAAAAATACTATATATTCTGAAAGCTGCATTGTCTTATTATAACTGAGTATCCTAATTAAAGTGGAAGGAGCATACTGACGGTTGTTCTATACAAAAACAGCATATATTTCCTCTGAATGCCACTGCAAAATCTCTTCCACTAAGAACGAGCGCTTCTATGTATACTCTTGGATTTACTCTTTATAATTACCAGACAATCCAAGAAAAGGTTTAAAGAATGAACAGAAAATAGAATTGGCGGGTGCTTTTGTGTTATAAACCATATTATTGTTATAAACAGCGTTACTTTTTAGAGCTGTTTAAGATTTGAAGAAATCCAAGTCATATAATTTTAGCTTTAAGGTTTTGGAATAGGAGTATTCTGATTTAAATAACAGAATAACTTTGTTTCCTATTTAGAAATAATTAATATTTGATATGCAGAGTTTATGTCGATTAATTAGCTATGAGTAAATAAACAACTAATGGTCATTACCTACCAGAATTGAAACAAAGAATAAGGGTTTCACAATGATAATGCTTGATTACTTTAAAAAGAGGAGAAAAAACTCGATGAGGAACATCACTTATAACGTTAATCTGGCAACCACAAACCAGGTTCAATACATCTTGTGCTCATTCCCTAAGATACTAACCATTATTTGAAGGAACAAAATCGAAACAGAATCCAAGATAAAAATAATATAAAGTATAGCAGACTAATTAAAGGAGACTCTATTAATTGTAAGAGAATAATCCATAAAAAATTTGTTTGACCATGTTACTAAAACAATATTATCAAGGAAATAAAAAAGGAACCAGAATGGAGCTCTGGAATATGTCCAAACTTTGGTAAATCTATGGACCATACTAATAATTGGAATTGATTTAAACATACAGATATTAATAAAAGCTCAAGACAACAAGATTAATGAAGTGCGTTAATGCGATGGAAATACAGCGTTTAAAACAATGAAAAAGTTGAACTACGAAGAAAAGTAAACTCTTTGTCTCATGAAATAAATTGTATGGAACCGTACTCTCACAGAAGTAATTTAGTCATCTTACGGTGTTCCCGAAGAAAAGAATGAACATATTCTTAACGTTGTGAGAAGGGTGGCGGCTGCGATTCAGTTTCAGAAATGGTCTACCAACTTGAATAGATGCAGTTCACAGAACGAGGAAGGGAAATAACGCTGAGCCGAGACCCATTATCATCAAATTTATCAGCCGATTAGACAGAGACGAGTTTTTGAGGTGCAGAAAAGTGAGGCGTCATCTGAAGGCAACTGATCTGGGCTACAGCAGCGAAAACTCGATCTACATCAACGAGTCACTGACGCCTTCTACGAGGGAGCTGCTCAAGCTGACCAAGGCGAGGGCGAAGGAGAGAAACTACAGCCAGGTGTGGACCTTCAATTGTTCCGTCTATCGTTCGAAAGGACAAGGGAAATACAACACCTGTGATCAAGATCCTCTCTGTGAGTGACTTGGACAAGATGTGAAATTGTAAGTAGGCTAGCTGTACGTCTGTATATTGATGCGTTATGATTTATATACTTGTTGCCGATGCATGTTTTGTTTATATATTTATACATTTTATAACCTTAATGGTTTATTTTGTTATAATCTAAATGGTTTATCTTGTTATACTCTTAATAGTATATTTTGTTATAATCTTAATAGTTTATTTTGTTATAAGTATTTGTTGTTTTTTGAAATTTATGTCAGTTTATGTATTTATTTTGGAATGGGGTCATGTATGTGTATGTGTATGTGGGTATGTACATGTATATATACTCGAATGTATATGTATGTATGTATATATAATGTATTTAATAATAGATCTAGATTATTAGTAACGTCATATGTTCACCTATTTAATATTTTATTAACATGACAATATTTACAAATGAGTAATCTTAAAGGGAATACATATTTATTATCAGAATGTAAGAGGTCTCAGATCTAAAACAACTTCATTTATGAATAACATTCTTGCTTGTAGTTACGATATATTAACTTTGACAGAAACCAATTTACAGTCTGATATACATACCGGTGAACTGTTCCCCGACACTTACAACGTTTTTAGAAAAGATAGAAATTTGGATGTTACTGGGATGTCAAGTGGAGGGGGTGTTTTAATAGCAGTAAAAGCTAATTTCATTTGTAAAAGAATTTATAGCCTTGAAGTCGACTTACCAGACTGTGAAAATATATGGATAAAGTTGTCAAGTATTGCAGGAAAATCAATATATTTATGTGTTGTTTATATAAGGCCTAGAGCGTCTGTACTAACATACCAAACTTTTTATGATAGATTACAGAATAACAATATCATTAATAATTCGTGTGTAAAAATATTAGGAGATTTTAATTTACCGATATTTGGAAGACATTATAACTTAACAATGGGGGATAGATTATGTAGAGAACTATTAATATTTCTAAATACTCATAATTTACCAATTGAAAAATAACATTTTGAACTTTCAAAATAAAAACCTTAGATTTAGTTATTTCAAACATAGAGAATACCGAGGTGAGTCGATGTTTGGACCCGCTGGTGGTGGAGGATCCTTATCATCCTGCGATAGAGGTGGAGTGTGTTATCGCGGTACAACAAACGTGTGGGTCAAGGTCGATTGACGAGCCAGGCTATTGTTATCGCCGGGCAGATTTCCTTGAGTTGTATAGTGGTTTGGCAACAATTGACTGGGTCTCAGTTGTATCTGTTATATGATGTTAAATGTTGCTCTAGATTATTTTTACAAAGAAGTATATAAGGTTATTAATAACACTTGTCCTCGTAAAAAATCAAAAGTGTGTAAGTTTCCTGTTTGGTTTACTAAGGAAATTATTTTAGATCTAAAATTAAAAGAAAAGTTTCGAAAAAAGTATAAACGCTCTGGTAGGCAGGATTATTATGTTAGATTTTCAAATTTAAGGTCAAAAAATTAAAAAAAGATATTAAAGTTGCCTACGAAAATTTCGCTATAGAGGCTGAAAATAACATAGTTGCGGACAATAAACAATTTTGGAAGTTTGTAAACAATAAAAAATCGGCAAGAAAAAATTTGCTAGTAATGGAGTATAATGGTTTGCAACTTGATAATGGTAATTTGATATCTAATGGCTTTAAAAAGATTATTTTTAGTTCTGTTTATAATAAATAATACAGTAAGAGCCTACAGTAGAGTTGGCAAAGGAAGAGGGGCGTACCATGGTGGGTGCGGGGCCATTTAAGCTCTGGACCGGTGTTACAGAGCAAGATGTCACCTTTAGCTATTGAAAAGTTGAAATCTAAGAGCACTGCGGGTCCTGATCTGTTGCCTCAGTATAATATTTAAAGGGTGTGCAGATGTTTTTACTCAACCACTGATTTATTTAATACAATTTAGATTTTGAAATGTAATACATTTCCTGATCAATGGAAGTTGACAAAAAATAACTCCAATTTTTAAGAGCGGGAAGGAATCACAGATTGTGAACCACCGACCAGTAGCAGTGTTATCGGCACCAGCTAAGGATATTTGAAAGTATAGTTCATAAATATTTGTATAACTATTTTAAATCAATATTATCACCTGGTCAACATGGGTTTTTGCCTGGCCGCTCTATTAACACTAACTTATTAAATTTTACAAACTATGTCTCTTCACGGTTTGGACTCATCGGTTCAGACTGATGCAATATATCTTGACCTGGCTAAGGCTTTTGATAAGGTGGATCATTTGATTTTATTAAAAAAATTGCATTTTTATGGTTTTATCGAATTAATCTAAATTAAGTTTTTTCATACCTATTTAATAAATCGGAAAACAGTTTGTCTATTATAAAAGGTTATTTTGTCTTCCACTTTTCTTAGTATACAATCTGGGGTAACCACCAAAAGGGTCCAAAATTTAGGCCCATGTTTATTTACAAATAATGATCAATGATCTTTTATGTTGTGACTTTGTAAAATCTGTAAATGCTCTTGTTACTGTTGCGGACGAATTTTGAAACTGTATTTATCATTATAAATCCTCAGTATATGATACGGAAATATTTTACAGATTTTTCTGACCCCTAGATAATGTTAATATAACTGGGAGCGAGTTACTTAATATAAATTGAGATTTAATGTCTATCTAAATGTCATGTGTTGGATGTCAATTTACCAAGGTCAAAAAACTGTATAATAAAAAATTATAACTTAAATGGCGCGAAGGTAAATTGCACAGAGTTGATTCAATAAAAAGATTTAGGTGTTTGTTAATTAGTAGTGATTTTATCATTTTCCAGTCACATAGGAAATTATGTGTCAATTTCAGCATAGTTCGTATGTTGGGGTTTATAATACGACAGGGGGTACAATTTTTAAATAAAAACATTCAGGTACTTTTATCTCATTGTACCACTCATCCTTTTAGTCAGGTCAAGACTTGAGAAGCGCGCGTCATTGTTATGGGAATTCCAATGCATTTAATTTCACGTAAGAACCTGATTTGAACAAGTTCAAAAAGAGATTTTTTGAGATTATTTATTATTATAAAATGCTTTAAATATAATTATTACATATTTAGTGCCTATACATTGAGTTTATTGGTCGAAATGTTTGGGCTGGAGAGTCTGGAGTCGGTAGGGAAGTCGGGTCCCCTGGCGCAGGTGTAAAATCTCTGATCTCGTGGGGGACTGGGTCCGGGGGTTCCAGGGGTGGACGACGCGAACTGATCTATGGGAGTCCTCAGTTATCGAGTGACCAAACTTCCAACAGCCAGGATAACAAATGTTTGTTTATCATTTATGCCTCTATGTCACGCATCTGCGACGCGATGCAATTCTTTACCTACTTGTTGAGGATGATGACGGTCTTATATATTTACTAATACTCCTTGGGTTGGGTTCCTCCCGATCCATAATTGACATGTCACTCATGACAGCTATGAATGTTTTCAAAAAAAAGATTTTAAAGCCCATTGTTATGTCAACTTGAGATCCGATAGGTCAATCGTTCTCCATAGGTTTCTCCCCGGGCTGTTTTGTATCTCTATGTGGGGTTGGTGTGTTTATTTGGGGTCCATTATATTTATTACTATTATAATTATATTTATCTGCATATGTTCATTTATATTATATTTATTGCATTGTTATTACAAATTATATTTATTACATTGTTAATTATACATTATATATTTAATTGCACTGTTATTGATATTATATTTATTTTCATTGTTATTATAGTAATATTTATGATATTACTACTAGTTACTCTGTAAGAAAAAGTAAAAAGTAAAAGCCAAAAACGTGAAGAATTGTGCTATGGACTGAGCTATAAAACTCAGAAACCACTGATGTCTGTTTTTGTAAATTTTATCTTGAACTTGCTATAATGTTAATCTAGGTGGTAAAATCCCTGAGTTTTATAGCATGTACTAATACAAATAAAAAAATAAAAATAAAAATAAATATAAAAATCACAATAGCAATCTGAGAGCACTCTAAACTTTGCAGAAAACACAACCAGTTTGACAATTAATTGTTGCCATTGTTGCTTCAAGGACTAATACTAATACTGATAATACTAATACATCATAAACTACAACGGAATCAAGTAAAAATAACAATGAACATGCAAATTTACAGTATTTCAAAACTCTTAGTAATCAATCATCCAAGAATTAGAATCACCAGATTTCAAAGTCCGTTGTTTATTACTGTATATACCATTGGCTATAACCAAAGTCACAGCTGTTCTGACTGAAACTTAAGCTAGGAAATAAAAGCAAATAAAGATATATTATTTTTACCACCAGAATAATAGATTATCTATCACCTTACAATTCTATTCGAGAAAAACATTTCATCCACAGCGAAAAACACAATTTTCTTGTGTTCTTTTCTGTTAGTTAACATTTCATTGTAGAATGACAGTACGGACAAGACGTTTAACCGCAAACAGCAACATCTCTTCTTCCGGAGGCTTAGGATACTGTGTCCATCTAGAAAATACAAAATTTAATTGAAAGCAAATTCTTTAAAAAACTAATAATGTTTAATATCCATTAAAGGAAATTACTTAAATAAAGAATGTTCAGTTTAAAAGTTTAAAAATTTTTTTTTTAAATTAACTTATTTTTTTCACCTGTTGAAGTTTGAAAATTTTGCGGTAATTTAAATTTTTAGCTTTGTTGTTGAGCAGTGTAATTCTTTGTAAATGCCTTTTTGTTGTGTATGATGTTTACATTGTAATAAAATATTTTGTATAGCTTATTGATTTTCACATCTTGCAAGTTTTGAAAAGTATTAATTGTTTCAACTATAATAAATCAGTTCCAAAAACATTCTTGCTATACTAACTTTCATATTTTTTTCTAGTACATGTTTTAAGTACATCCTACTATTTTTTAATACTAACAACAATTTAATCCTTACTACTTATAAAATTTTTTTTTTTTTTTAATTACAAACAACCATTATTTTGTACTACACAGAAGTCAAGAACACAAATATTTGATCAACGATTTCTGGTCAGTGTTTCACTTTCGCTGGTGTGTGTGTGATGTGTTGTTTGTGCACTTGACTTTGCTTGGCTTTATCTCCAATCTGTACTTTAGGCAGTTGGAGTACCAGTTAGGCACACACACAGGCACATATGTGTTGGTAGAGACATATTTTATAGTTTTTACTCATTAAACTAGTTCAATGCAGAAAAATACACACACACAGTACAGTTTTCTATTATTTGGTGAATACAGAATTATTTTATACAAATACATAAGACAAAATTATTATTTCTTTATTTGGATAGCATTTGCAACTGTATATCATGAATATTATGAGATGAGCATAATTTGATTTGAATTATTAATTAACCATTGACTACAATTAAAATTCAAAATTGTATTTTTACTCTCACGGTACCACATTAATTTTTTCATTTTTGCAATTGGAAATCATTGTGTGTGTGTTTAGAGTCAATTAAAAATATTAAGAGACCATGTAACAGGCTAAAATTACAACAATTAGATTCATACAAGACCTACCACTAAAAATTTAAATTATGTGGAAGCTTGCCGGAGCCACTCCCAAGTTTGAGGTTTAGGCCTTGTCACATTTTTTTCCCATCACCACTTTCTCTAAAAATTTTGTCAAGGTTACATCACTCACTTTATTTTTACTTTCATTGAGTATGCTCTCCACAAAGTTACTAAAACTCACACCATTTTACTGTGACATTCATTTCAGAACAAACAATCAACAGGTGAAACAATAAACTACAATCAATTTCGAGAGAGCCAATCAGCTTCACAATCGAGCATGTTATGACAATTGATATAATAGTATTGACAAATTGCAAAAATAATCCATATCAGGAAATATTTATAGACACGAAAATTACGTACTTTGCGTGAAATAATCAGTAATTACACATACGCTAACTGATGACGGACAATATACGTAGCCAATGGGTTAAACTGACACATTTTTGGGATTCTTTTATTGTAAAAACATATATTAGGTTTTGTTTTTTAGTTTTTTCAGTTTCCAAGCATTACGAGCATAGTGTTAGCAATGTTGTGATCCTGTGTGAACAGGAATTTTGGACATAATGATCGTTATACTGGAAATATGAACCAAGATTAGACTGATAATCTACGGTTTGATAAAGATGCAATCTGCAGTTCCTGTCCTTCCATTATCTCACTCTTTTCTGTTTCTCATTCTTATAGTTTCCAAGGAGGGCGTAATAAGGAACATCAACACTAAGAGTCTGCTAATCTCAAAAGATAAAAAATACAACAAGCCTACAATTCTTGTAATATACCATTTGCTGCAGCAATAGTATCAGATCAACTTGCCTTTTTGTGACCACTTGTACAAAGTTTCCTTGACCACATGCCAGATGGACACTGGAGAAGTCCCAGTGGATGAAGATATCGGTTTCCCCGGATAATCACACATCGGGTGCCGACAGGAATCACTATCTTGTCGGAAGCTACGAACGGCTGGACAGGCTCCAGGCTTGCGAAACACATTGTTCCCTAGAGACTCCATATTGATCACTCTCGTCTGTAGCTGAGTAAACTTCACCTCCCGCTCCACTCTTTTTTCTACCTTAAGAAACAAAATTTAAATATTAAATAAGAATAAAATGTACTCAAAGTAGGGTTGCCATATCTCTGGATTTCCCTGGTGATTATTGACTCTGAGGATTAAAATGAAAAATATACAACAGGAAATTTCCACAAAAAAACAAAACATCTCTCTCTTCAAATTTTTTTATTAAATGACATTATATGGCGGAACATTTGTATTCAACTCGTATTTTATGACGAAAAATATTTACGTTTGCAGCTCTTTACATCATGTAATAAAATCATTTCCAAACTTAAATCCACTCTCCATAAATTCTATTATTATTACTCTCTGGCTTTGTATCAACAGGAAACTTTATTAGTTTTTATCTATATTAAAAGTTGTTGAATGCAGAGAATAGGAAGATTAATAGTGTTGGCAAGAGTGACATGAATAAACAAACCGAATTGAGGACTAAAGGAACCAATATACAATTCAAGGACATTCAGTTGGATGTCAAGTTGTTTATGACGAACATTTTACCATGCGTAATATTAGTAGCATTTAATATGAATTGTAACTAAGATTAGAGAAAAAGAAAAATGCTAAAGAAACAAATATAAAAAAATACTAAAACTCTATTTTTATTTATATGTTTGTTTCTACACTAGCTGTTTATATAACAAAATTAAGTTTAATTAGCAAACAGTTAATGTTAACAATCTTCAATAAAAACAGCATATTTTAAGGCTCATTTATTTTGCCCATAGTCTCTGCAATTTATAAAAATAAAATGATACAAATCTAGCAATTAACCTTGGCTTCGCACATAATTTTCATTTTGAAAAATAGGAACACCATGGGCATTTTCTTTTTAAATGACATTTCAAACAATCCTGAGATAAGTGTTAATTACTGAAAGATATTCTAATCTTTTGATCCATTTTTGATTTAAGTTAAAGAATGGAGCCCTGAAGTCGGGAGAGTGAATTCGTTTTTTATAACCTCTCAAATTTCTCTTCAACATTTCATGATATTTTATTGAATAGTTCCAACAATTTCAGTAACAGTTGAAATATTTTAGACTAGTATGGAGAAATCCTAAGTCTTAAAGGGAGATTAAAGTCGAAATCCTCAGCTTTTCAGCTAACACATTATGATGTAATAAATTATCAAAATTTTACTGTAGTTCATTGAAATTCTAATAAACACAAACCGAGACAAAGAAAAGCTTCAGCACGTAAAATGACATGTGTACAGTGCAATTGACTGAAAGATGTATAACAACACTCAAACATTTTACTATCATCTGTTTAAATGTGTATAAATTATTATACTTATTATTCTTGAATTTGACAGGTGATTAAAAGCACATTTACTGTCTACTGATTAAAGCCAAGTCCATAAAATATATAATATAAAATAGAAATAATATATAAAATATACATTATAGTGTTTAAGGAAGTTTTCAAGACCAGTGTAGTGAAGTCCGGAGGGATTTTCAAAATAGGTATAGAGACCTATATGTAACCAGAAACCCTACGAATGTCCATGTAAAAATATTATATTTTCTACTATTCTTCTTGTAACAGATCAATATTGGTTCAATTTATATTTGAACGGTCTGCGCTGAGAACGGTAAGTGGAAATTGAAAACAAATACAAGAAGAATGTTTGTCATTCAAGTCGAACATATCGGTTTGGGTTGGAGACTAAAGAGCTGCCGGTTTCCCTCCATATCCGGTTTGTGAACTCTGTTGTATAAGCCACCACGTTGTGAGAAAGGTCTCGGCCTGATTCCTTCTCCTTGATTTGGACACCATAAGGGAAGCACGTGTTAAGATTCTTTCTGCTGCGCTACATGTGATATCGAGTTCTGATTGAAGGAATTTTATATAATGGTGATTGACTGTATTGGAATATAACTCGTATGACAAAGCAACAATTTTGAAATTCTAAATTTTTATTTGATTTTTAACTGAGACTCCAGAATCTAAACTTAGGTGAGCACGCGCTAAGTGTTATACACATATAATGTTATAAGACATTGGTAATAGTGAACTCAATGTAATAAATTATTAATTTCCAAGTGAATGAAATAAATTAGGTGAAAATCAACCAATACATGGAGTGAATCCACTTTTATAAAGAAAGAATTGCAGTAATAAGAAAACACAGGTGAGTCTCATAGAATTAATAGTGAATATTATTTTGTGACAAACATGAACACAGAATCCAAACTGACAACAATGAAGGATCATTAACGAGAATTCTAATACGGATCTACTACATTCTATTTCTTTTTCTACACAAAATCACAACTGTTAAAAATAATTTTATGACTACACAGTTTGGTTGAGAAAATACAACTTGCAAGTTACCTGATTGACATAGAACTCGCTGTGAGATGCTATGGAAGTGTAGATGTCAAAAGACAGGACGCCAGACAACAGGGAAGAACCTCTCACATTCTCTGAGCACCAGCTGGAGCCCATCATTCTCTGTGAGCCAGAAGTGTTTAAGGACCCGGGCGTCCCGCACCAGCAAATGCTACCAACCTGTGAAAGTCGTCACAGCGCACATAGTCCAGCCCGAAATTCACCACAGACAGGAATGCCACTTGGTATAGAGCGTAGTAAACCGCCTCACTGATCATTTTGTCATCCTGAAAATTACGTCAGATTGAAGAATTTCAATACATGGACAACCTGACAAGTCAATGAAAAAATAAAAGAACATTTGAATAAAGCAGATGCAAAATATTAAAGGAATACAATTTCACAAAAAAATGGTTTCCTAACTATCTGCAAGATTTTGGTTTGAAGTGCCTGATGGCCAAGCAGTCTAAGACACTTTGGGTCTGAGTTTAGAGATAGCACAGGTTCAGATCCTGTCTGATAAACTGTTGCACTTTTTATCAGTACCATCACCCTTGTACTGTATTGACTCTCCATTCTGATCGAAAAAATCCTGAAAAATGCCAGTGGCCATGAGGACGGACAGAATAAGACTTAAAAGGGGATTAGTTTCTCCTTAAAAAAAAAGTAATTGAAAATTGTTCATCATATTTTAAACGTAAACATAATATACATTTTCTGCTCTAGTTTTAAACTGAACCATTTAAATATTACTCTTGTTATCTTAAACTAAATTAACAATTTTGAGTTTTTAATTAACCCACTAATAAATCTATTAACTTTCCTATAATGCCTAGTAAAAAGATTTTTGTCTTTAATTTCAAATCTAATTTTTATTATAGCTAAATTATAAAAGGTAAAAGCAAAAAAAAGTGTAAAACAGGACATTTTATTTAAAATTAGCGTAATTTATTGATAAAAATAAAAAAGAATTATTAACAAAACTGTTTATTTTTCAAACATAAGTTTCAATTTCATTTTTTTAAATGTTTAAAGTTTAAACTGTTATATTTTACAATAAAACAAGATAAATATTTCAAACTAATTCACAACACTATGGCAAGATGAAGAACAATAACAAGATACGTAGTAGACACGCACTCATGACTACCGAGAGGAAAGCAGTACTACACGCTACAAACATGTTTGGTTATGGATCTGCAGGAGACGCAAAACTGACGGGCATTATTAGTTTCTTTATTTTAAAGAGTTTGCTTTCAACTAGTTTGTGTTTTCGAGATGTTACAGTATCGCAACACTCCGGAAGAAGATATGCTATTGCGGTCAAACGTTCTTGTCTTTTTTGTACCTGAATTGAAGTAGTTTTAAATACTTGAGTCTTGGTCGTGTCGAGCGGAGACGTGGCGTGGTGCGTGTGTCGAGCGGTTTACTGTTGTTGCAGTTCGTATTTAGTGATTGTGACAGTGCATACATGGACTGAGGCTAAGATCGACCAAATATTTTTCACCACTAGCCAGAAACTCCAAACGCCAGCGACCCTCAACGTCACCTGATACTCCAGGAGAAGAGCTCATGGACGCCAACATGAAGGACGAGAAGGTGGGTGATATTACTCACGGACAGGTAATGGCCGGACTTAGTGTAGTCTGCTTGATCAGAAGCTTTCCAAAGCTCAGCAACAAAAAGAAGATTTGGTCAACCTCTCAAGACAGGTGAAGGAGCTAGCCGAGGAGAATAAAATGTTGAAAGACGATGTTGTTGCGCCTCCAACTGCAGGAAAAAGGTTATATGCAAAAACTTTTGGATCTAGAAAGCCGGTCTAGAAGAAACAATCTAATATTTAGAGGGCTTAAATGGACGGAAAAGAACCCAGATTACAAGCAGGTGGTCCTAAAGTTTTGTAGGGAAATGTTAGGCTGTGGGGATAGACTGTGGGTTAATCGGGCACATCTTCTGGGGAAGGACGGTAGTGCGGTGATAGCTCATCTCCCCGAGGATGCGGGATGTCGACTACATCATGTCCCGAATTTCATCCCTGAAGGGGAACAGGGTACACTGTGCACAGGGATTTCCCTATGGAGGTGCGTCATAAACGTTCGTGTCTAGCGGCGGTGCGGTCCAAGGTGGAGCGTGTGGCTGGCAGGATGAGGATGCCTTTGGCATTTGATCACCTTACCATTAATAGCACCAGGTTTACATGGGAGGATGGAAAGCTAATGGCAGGACAAAGAGACGGCGCGCTGACCAGTTAAAGACGCTCTTCAACCACAGCTTTATCGACTTCCTGGATGGGCTGAAAGAGCGGGCTCCAAGACAACAGCGACAGCCGGGAGCTCCAAGACCGGAGAGAGGTGCGAACACGGCAACGACGACTGTGAGAGCAGGTGCCGCGGACCCAGCAGCCGCGGGGACGGGGACGAGCACTGGACCGGGCTGCGAACACCACCGAGGGCTGAGGGGACTTTGCCGATCCTGCATCCGGGGGGCTGCCGAGCGTGAGAGAAAAGAGTACTGGTTATAATTTAAGAATAGTCTGCTACAATGTTTGTGGTCTAAAACTTAAGGCAAGTGATGTTTCCTTTATAAATTTTATTAGTGATTATGATATTATTATTTTACTTGAAACGTTTTGTTCTGAACAGGAATATCGAATTTATTGTAAGCAAATTTAGAGATTTCAAAATTCAGGTCAGTCCGGCAACAAGATTGGCTAGCTTTGGTAGATTTAATTGGTGGGTCTGTATTTTTAATAAATTTAAAATCAGCTTTTGCAAAAAGCATACATTTTATATCAGTAGAATCATTTACATTAATTCAGATAAATGACAGCCATAGAAACAAAAAAAATCAATTTATTGCCGGTTTATTTAAATTATAATTACTGGAACAGGGACTATACTAGTCTACTGAATTTTTCCGAACGTAATCATATAGGACAATTTAGTAATTTTAGGTGATGTCAATGGAAGAGTTGGTTTTGAGCAAAGTATAACAGAATTAATGTTAAATGAATTGAATAGTAACCTTAGTGTTAATAGAAAATCGAAGGATTCAATTTTGAACGGGAAAAGGAAACGAATATTGGAACTATTCAGTCATTTGGGACTAATTATTTTAAACGGACGGATCTCCAGGAGATCAAAAAGGAGAATACACTTTTGTAGGTGCTATGGGCTGCTTCTGTTATTGACTTGGTCGGCAGTGTCAATAGACTGTTTACACCTCGTCCGTGACTTTCAAGTGGTTTCTCACCCCGGTTCTGACCATTTGCCAATCGAAGTAACTGTTGAAGTGAGTGACCTTGCCGTTGAGGGGAGAGGGGAGAGGGAAAGACCGCTACCATTGTTACCTAAATTGAAATGGACAGATAGCGATAATAGAACATATGTTAATAAAATAAATAGATTATTTATAGATTATGAGTTGAGTAATGACAACCAAGAAAATGTATGTAGGGTAACCGAAAGCATAATTAATGCAGCAAGTTTCAAATTAATACATAATCGGAAGAATTATTTAAAGAACAAACAGCCTTGGTTTGATTATCAATGTTTAAAATTAAGAAAACGTGTATTTCAGTTACTTAATATTTTTCGCAGAACAAACTCTAGCAGCATCAGAATGAAATATTTGGAAGCAAATAAACTTTACAAAATTTTGTGTAGGGACAAAAAAATTGGGATATTATAATATAAAGTATCGTTCAAAATTTAAAAACCAAGTCAGAGGATACAAGGAAACTATTGGCGGGCGATCAATCATTTTAAAAGACATTCTAATAAGGATATAGGGAATATTACACCTGAAGAATGGATAAAGCACTTCGAAAATTTATTGAACCCTCCACTACTAGCCAGTGGTGTCAGCTATGCGGAGCCGGCAGTAGCAGATTATTATTTGGACGCGGAATTCTCTGAAATTGAATTAAAAACTGTATTATTTAAAGCGAAGTCTGGTAAAGCCCCAGGCTTTTGACAGAGTTCCCTATGAATTTTTCAAAAATGCTCCAAATTCCTTACTAACCACTTTACTAACAATTTATAACAAAATTTATAAAGATGGCATTATACCAGAAAGTTTCAAAAAATCCATAATTTACCCGTTACATAAAAAAGAAAGCCCAAATGTGGCAACAAATTACCGTGGTCTCTCGTTTATTGATTGTATTGCTAAATTGTTTACTGGTATGTTGAATAACAGGTTATATAATTGGATTGAGGAAAAAAAGATTATTACCGAATTTCAAGCTGGTTTTAGAAAGGGTTATTCCACAATTGACAACATATTTAAATTTAACATGTATGATAAGTTTAAGTTTATCGATGGATTCAGGAAAATTTGTATTGTTTTTTTGTGGACTTCACCTCTGCGTTCGATTTTATCGACAGAAAATCGTTAATATACAAGTTATCGTGTTTGGGAGTATCGACGCGGATGTTACAATCTATAAAACACCTGAACAATGGCACGTCTGCTAGTGTGTGGTGCAGGGAGGGGCTGGACTCGTAGTTTTGGCCACACAGATGGGCCTCAGGACAGGGCTGCATTTTGAGTCCGTTATTATTTTCTCTTTTTATTAACGATTTACCGGATGTTTTTGGGAGGAGGATGCAGTTTTGGAGGCATAGCGAGTTAATGTTGTTGATGTTCGCGGATGATATTGTACTGATAGCGCCTACAGCCGCGGGCCTCCAGCACATGATCAGAAGATTGGAAACTTATTGCGAAAATTGGAATTTACAGGTAAATTTGAATAAATCAAAAGTTGTTGTTTTTAGGAAAGGGGGTAAACTGGGAGCCAATGACAAATGGTTATACAAAGGTAAAAGGGTTGGAGGTGGTGAATCAGTATAAATATTTGGGAATTAGTCTTAATACAACTTTATCCTGGAAATTACATTTCGAAGAAAAATCAAAATCGGCAAAATTTGCAATCAGTTCAATTTGGGGGGGATTATTCAAAAATAAACAAAGTTCCATTGAGGTGGTAAGTACGCGTGTTACAATACATAATACGGTCTATTTTGTGATTATGGCGCTCAGGTGATGGGGAATGCTTTGAAAACGAGAAGGTTGAGTCGGTACAAAAATATTTCATTAAAAAATTATTCTCTCTCCCTACTAATACGCCAAACTATGTTTTATATTTAGAAACAAAATTTGAAAAGTTGCTCTTTTATACATTAAACTATAATCTTGATTATATTTCTAAACTTTTTTCATTACCTCAAAATCGGCTACCTGTAATTCTCGCGAAGGAAATAATCAATAAAACGCATCTATTGGTACCGGGAATGGATAAAGTTTGGGCCGCAAGTGTGGTATCACTGTAGACCTAAGGATAGAGGAGAGGGAGAGAGTGGCGGATCAGCTGAGGAGCGTGGTGGAGGGGTTGAGAGCCGCGTGGCGCGCTGACTGTGTAGGCAGAGCGAGGACCTCTCTGTACCACTCACAGTACCTGACCCTCAATATCGACCTTGGCGACAGGTCGTTCCTCACTGATAACACAGATATCAGTATTATATCTTGGGCAATAAAGGCCAGAGCCGAACTTGTTGACCTCAATTACAAGCCCATGGTTGCAGGAAGGAAACTTTTCTTGTTCATTGTGCAACAGGCATGAAAATGAAAACGTGTTTCACTACGTTGCGGTCTGCCCGATTTTATCGCATATTAGAAAATATTATCTCGGAAAATGTACATTATCAAAACATGAATATGACTGCTATTTAAACGGAATGGATTGGCAAAGTTTAGGGAAATACATGAAATTAGCTTGGAAGTATAGGTGGGAGCTCGTCAATGAATTTAATTTTTAGTTTCTATGAAATTTATTTCCATTTTATTTATTTGTTTTTTTTTTCTTCTTGTATACATAACAATTATTATTGAACTATCTGTTTGAAAATATTACCTGTTCGAACAAAGTCTCCTAAATTTATGCAAAAACATTCAAATTTATTTTTTGTTTAATATACTTTTATTTTTTTGTGCCACTAATTACCATATTTGCGATTTATAAACTGATGCATGTAAATATAGAAGATCGAATAAGTTAAATTCTTTTACACAAAGTTTATTTGTTGTTAACTTTCACATATGTGCTTGTGTTGTGCTGGGGTGTGGTGTGATGTGTGGTGTGGCTGTGTTCGCTGTGTGTGTGTGTGATTGATTTTGCAATTTTTACGCAATCAGGAGATAAATATAGTTAAGTGACATATCTGAAACTTATATTATAGCAAACATAATTACATTGCTGTTAATGTTTTATTACTTTTTTAAGGATTTAAGATAATTACAAATTTTTAGAAATAGCTTGATTTTTCTTGTTTTCTTGAGTCTTTATGTTAGGATATGTTTTGCTTCTAAGAAGCACGACAATTAAATGGTTTGGAAAAGTGTCCTATCTATGTATATATTTAAGAAGTGTAGGCGACCAACCAAACAGACGGGGTCTTTTAATACACTTTGTATTTATATGTGCCAAAATACTATTCTGAGGATTATCATGTGTACCTTATTTGTAATCGTTTAAATAAAGCACTTTTTCTTGCCTTCCTTCTTCGTTCTTGCTTCTTAGTTTTAAGATACTTTCATAGAAACTTGTCTCCTTTTACTAATATAAGTTACATATACCGCAGAGACTTGTAAAGAGCGTACATGGTGTATCTGCCCACTTTTCTCTCTTTATATCAAGAAAATCCTTGTTTACCACCTGCAGCTGTGGCACTACTATCTTTCCTTAAACCTGCTATCCAGTAATCTCACGGTTATTATCACTTATCAGCTAAACAGTTATATCTATTTTCACGATCATTGTTAAAATAAAAAGTCTTATTGTAGTATACTGTTACCTACCCAACAGATTATCATTTACTTGAATCCTTTGGTTTAAATGTTTTACACAAGATAAAAAATATGTTAACACATCCACACAACGCGCATCACAAAAAATCCTCTAACCTGCTACAGCCAGGACTTCTGCTCTTGGTTCATCATTGATCTCCCCATGCACTACCACAGTTGCTGTCCTTAGGACATATGAATTAAATCTGGTTGTTGTTCAAAAATATTTGCTACTCTTTCTAGAGTTTGGGCAGGTTAATATCGCTTCTGCTTAGTTGGTTTTTGTGGAGTACGCAAAGAAATGTGTAATTTACATTTTGTTTTGCCCAAAATGCAAAGAGAAACAAAGTACAATAGGATTTTTTAACAATTTCTTCTTACAAAGACAATAGTGGAATATAAGAAAAGCTACGTAAATAAATAACATAAACACTTTTTTAGAAAATTACATTGGTATATATATATATATATAGGTCTACAAGCATGACATTAAATCGCTTTCCTCATGATAAAGTTAATTAATACACACTGTTTTATTGTTGTGTTTTTATTACTGTTTGGCGTGTTTTTATTGTTTATGTGAGTTTGGTTGTTTTGGGAACTATTTAATCAAAAACAAGAGTAGTGTTTGAGGTTATATCTGTAACAATGGATAATTCATTTCTGTTTTTATAGCGCTGGTCTGGCTATATTTTTGTGAAACGTTTTGTGACAATAAAGATTTTAAGTTTATTTTGATGTGAAGTTGTTTATGGTGATGGTGAGTTTGTCACTAGAAGATAATAAGGGAACTTTGATTTTAGATATGTAATTGCTTAGTTTATGCTCTGGTAGTGTGGCTTAGTGCGCTGCAGTAGGTCTTGTTTAACCCTTAAAAAGACTTTCCAAAGTTATAATAAAGTTTATTTTCACACGTTTATTTGAAGGTGCTGGTTTTACAAACTATTGTACTTTAACCTTATAAGTGATATCAGTTTAATATAATGTTCAAGTGGTGAAAGAGATGCCCATGACTATTTGTTTGGGGGCAACTAGTGATAAAAAATTGTCCGCAAAAAGAAGGGGGACCATGCATGCCTGCATAGAAGCCTGCTCAGTTAGAGGATTCCACTGTTTGGAGACGTGTTCCCTTGGTTCCAAGCTCCTCATAACATGGATAATCCTATGAATAACAAAGTGATGCCAAGAAAGTTGGAATTGTTCAGACAGTTGTAGAAAAATCCTAAGAATGAGAAAGTGATTCTGGTTGGCTTCTTCAACCCGACTACGCGATAACTAAGGACTTGGGTCGAACTATAACCCTCAAAATGATCTCTGTTGATGGTTGGACTGTGAGCCTTAGAGGAGGTGTACTCTTCGCGCAGATAAGAGGCTATTTTGGAAAATCCAGTTAGAATACTGTGTTGCCTAACATATCAGTCGCAAGCCTTGGAATTAATATAGAAAAGTTACAATTTCGATTTCTTCGTCATCACAAATTATGAACTTGTTGCGCTAGATGAAATTAAGGGTCTTAAGATGGAAAGAAAACTCTGTCTTCTTTGAAAAAAGGATGGTTAGAATGCCTCAAGATAGAAAGCAACAAGGACCAAGTGACCTAATGATGTACTAAATGGACTGCGAGATTGATGACATCGCCGAATTGGTATCAATTATGGGTGGGTCGTGTCGGAGATGTAGATTTTGGAGAATCCACGAGCTCTTGAGTAGCCAACAGGAGAGGACTTAGGCTAAATTGAAGGATGTTGCTCAGAAAACGGTACCGATTAAACTTAGCGCGGAGTTCAATTGAAAATTTGGTGCCTTTACGGACAATAAGTATTATTCACCGTGCTCATCGGCCTTTACAAGACACAGGAGGGATGGAGAGAAGCCGCCTACACTGCTTTCAGATACAGTTTTTACTCAAGAAGGAAAAGACCAGAGACACTTGGTTGAATGTGCCGCGGAAAGATAAGAGAGAAAGAAATTAGGAAGAGGAAGTATACTTTAATAGAAAAGCCTGAATGCCCATTTGTCTACCGAGTAACCTACTTAAGGAGGACACTAAGGAAAAAAGCTAAGTATGGTCATTATGTTTTGCCTTTGTATGCTGTATGGGGGAGTTGAGCTGGTGGTTTCATGTAGCGGTGGCAAGAGTCTTGGTCCAGAAAGCAGAGGGAGGGTGATAGAAACTGTCATTGTTGTTTAAAAAACAGGGATAGAATCTAAGAAAAATTAATGCCCTTAGGGGCTGATTTGGAATAAAAACTATTAATTGATGTTATATCAACGTGAAGGACCTGGGGCTTATGCACTTCTAAAACTCCTCAAAAATTATAGGTTACGTACAGATCTTTATATTTATTAAGGTTTAAGCTTAGTAGTTTGTTGGCATACCATCAGATTAAGTTTATATTTAAAGATATTATTATCTTATAATTGTTATTCATTCTCTTTATATATTTTTCGCTTTGATTATATTTGGAACTGTTTTGGTTATGCGTTGTTGTTATTGTTGTTATATTTATTTAGTTTATAATGGTTGTTGAATATTTCCAATTTTGCACACCCTATTTTTATTGCTATATATTATTTATTTGTACCGTTGACCTTGCTTCGTAGTTTTATTTTTTGTTCTATATATATAACAAGACCTAGGCCTACTTTCATGTTAGTTAATATATGCTTTTTAGGAAAATAGGCTTGGATTATGGTTATTATCAATAGGTTACATGTTGTTTTATACAATTTTTATTCATTTAGAAATGTGGGGCAAAGTAAAGTTATTGCATGTATATATTTTTGGTTTTTTGTTTGTTGTTGAAGCATCATAAAATAACTCAAAATTTTAGGGACACACTTTAAAGGGATGGATAGGCGGTTGGTTACAGGTAGAATATGATGCTGTTTTTAGTGAGTGGTTTACATTAATTGATAAACGGCACTTCTGGATAAGGAGAAATCTCACTGTAATTGTATGTAAATATTAGGTCTCCTTTAAGGAGAGAGCATTGGGATAGTCTTCAAGTTGAGTTGAAATTTAAACTTGGGTATAAAAAATGTTTGATGTTTTAATAGTTATCTGAAATTTTTTCTGTAATGAAGATACAGAAGATAAAATTTTGTTTCAGTTTAGCTATTACCTGGATTTATAAATTGATTTACAAATTAAGAACATAAATAATTAGTGGGTGGACGGGTTGATGGTTTTTGTTACAATTCCCAAAATAAAAAATTACCCATAATACCACACCAATAAATATTCAGCACAATACTCTTATGAATCCTTCCTTAACACTGGAAATTTGAATTTATAAGTACACAATCCGCAGGATAATAAACATTTTGCATCACACAACCTATTTACAGACCACCAACTTCCAGTACAGGTTATACCCATCAATACAACACTGGAATGAACTTGAAAACAGTTATTAACCAGATTAAAATCATATAGCAATTTAATATTTATAGGTGATACCAACATAGGACATAAATGATAATATTGTTATGGCACACTGCAGTATGTGACTGTTTTGTCGACCTTGGGACTTCAGAGAGGCAATAATTCTGTAAACACTCGAGAAGAAGTGAGAGACGGGGGTAATTTAACAGCAACATGTCTGGGGATCATGATATTATATGGAGAAGCAACGCAAAACCCTAATTCAAACTGGAAATCATCTTGTTCCAAAAAATGGTCAGACTCATTATCCAATCCGATCATTGAAATTAGGATATGGGAAAAGATGTGAAGAGAGAGTAGAAAAGCATATTTACAAGGTTACAATGCATAGCACCTAGGTAAATCTAAATTAAACAAAATTAATTGGAATGAGCTGATACGGGAGCAGATACAATTGTGAAACATAAATCATAGCTTTGAAGTATTGACAAACAAATTTAATTCTGTCTTATAATGATTGTTTATAGTAGAAGCGAGGTCAACCATAAAAAATCACTAGACCTAAAAGACATTGAATATACCTGGATGAATAATCATTTAATTAAAATGGACCACAAGAGAGAGATAGAGCTATTTAAGTTGTGCGAAAGGTGGACCCGACTAATCTGAAGAAATAGGAACTATATATAGATATTTTAGAATATTAAAGTTAATAATGCTATTAAAAATCAAAAAAAATCGTTACTATAACCAACAATTTGAAAATGTTAGAATGGGATACCACAAAATTATTGGGTCCAATTGTGAATGGAACTGCTTGGAAGGAAAAAAAAAAAAAAAAAAAAACAGAAAAATTGTAGATGAAGTCATTAATGGATGCTAAGAGGCAAGACAAGGTAACAATTATGATTATAGTCGAATGGTTTGCTGACTATACTTTTTAAATGGAGTTGTAAACCTCAACACATACATGCCCCTATAGGCCAAATAGCGAGATAAGTCCATAGAGATCGATGATGTTAATGGAGTATCTTTATATACCCGTTGCACAAGTTATAGAACCATAAGGGATATAATAGGATACTATAAAAATCGACAAGTCCCCAGGGGTTAGTGACAAAATTAGAGCTTAAGAAGATGTTGTATATTGTTTCTGGAAAAAATTGCACATGTGATAGCTAGAATGGATAAACACCTCATTTACAAAATGGAGTATTCCCTGATTAGCCGTAAAAATTTCTGTAATAAGGCCAGTATATAAAGACGTAAAGATAAGAATACAATTTAGTCAATTATAGACCTATAGCTATATTGCCAACCATCGAAGAAAAAATATTTGAAAGGTATGTTCTCGAATTATCCTGGAATAAATATTGAAAGAAAAACAACATCATTGAACCCCAACCAGTATGGGTTCGCCAAAAAAATAGAATCAACTGAACCACGCTTTTAAAATCATTTGCAAACCAAGAGTAAATGGTTTTGATGAATAGTAGAAGCCATGGCACTCGCCTTATTCATCGATTTTTAAGTAAGGCATTTGATACAATTGACCACAAAGAACTGTTAAAATCCCACTTGAAGGAAATAGGTTAGTAAGAGGAGATATTGTTTAAGTTGGTTTTGAATCATATTTAAGAAACATGAAAATTTACTGTGAAAGTTGGAAAATGACAGATATAAGTGATTTAAAAACTCCCATAACATTAGGAGTTGCCTCAAGGTAGTTTACTTGGACCAATAATGGTTTTTGATTTATGTGTTAAATGGTTTCATTTGAGCTGATGTAAACAGATTGCACAATTTTAGCCTCTATGCTGATGATTGTGTTTAGTAATTATAAGTGGACATAGACAATTAAGGGCAGTTGCAACCTGAGGAATACTAAATACCCTAGATTGTTGTATAAATAATTTAACTACCAATGGGGCACAATGATAAAAAACTTATTCATAAAGCGTGGTGTGACAGAAGACAGCCATGATTGGCATTTTTGTGCCCCAGAACATATTTGTCCAAGCCAATGAAGAAATTATCTGTTAAGTTACATGGTTGTGATCTGGTCTTACCATATAATCTAATATTAACCATTAATTGTGTGACTGTGATAATATAAGGCTAGTGGATAAATTCAAATACTTGGGACTGAC
>NW_025777893.1:0-28986 GCF_021130785.1 Homalodisca vitripennis
ACTCCATTACTTTGTTTTGTCAATATTTAACTCAATATAATTAAAACTGAATATTCTACTAAAACTATTTTCGTTTGTTATTAATTATAATCCAGTAATACCTAGGAAAAATATAATGTTTGTGGTTTTAAAACAGGGTTCCATGTGGCAGTTGGAGAACCGTTTAATATGTTTCTTTTTTATTCCACCACTTCACAAAGGTCAACCTATTCAGGAAAACTTGCGTGAGAATGAGTGAGCAAGGTTCCGATACTGCGATTACTTTACCGAGATTTATCTCATTATGAACTGAACTCGTGTTGCTATGAATTTTGGAAACAAACATAAGAAAATAAACATACAACAAATATTTTTTAAAACCTATAAATATACACCTGTAGAAGAAAACATTCGCCCAAAAAAAATAAAAAAAAAAAAAAAAAAAAAAAAAAAAAAATAATGTATCGGTTATAGTTGTTTTTTTTTTTTTTTTTATTTTTTTCTAATAGTTGCACGAGGTAACAAATCAAAACCTTTAATACTGCTGTTTTTCTCTAAACAAGGTTGGGTTCATGGTAAGAGTTTTTTTGTTTTAATATTGGTTTGGTGTTAGTTGGAACCTTGTCATTCTAAGGTATAACGAGTATGTCTTTTTTCACAGTAGTTTAATAATTTACATTGAATAAACAATCAACAATTTATATAAACACACCAACGTAAGGGCAGTATATTTTTTAAAGTTATTATTTTGAAAACCACTCAGCCAGAAAACACAATATTTGGTAAAATTGTGGGTTACGTCTTCGGCAATTGTAATCTCTCTCCAGGTCGTCTTCAGTTTTTGATTTATAAAATAAATACGTAGTACCGCAAATATCAATGACTAATGCGTTGTATTTCTGCAATATTCTGAAATGAATGTTTGGAAAATGGGAAAAGTTCCTATAGCTACAGATATTTAAATACTGAAGAATTGTACTCAGAAGGTTAATTGGCAAAAAATATTATGCGTTCAATAATAAGAAAATTAAATTTTGTGATAAAAAAGTTTAATTCGGTTGCGGGCCATTCTGAGGCAAAAAGAATTGTGGATCATCTCCGCCCAAAGACACAATTTGGGGGGGAACTCCAGGAAATGTTTATTTCCTTCCAAACCAATATGACACCAGTAAGAGGAGCAACTGTTGGTCATGATTTCTGTTTGTCTTATGATCTCTCATAGTGGATGGAATATATGATGCATCTTGGTAGGATAAGCTCATAAAGAGCAAGCGCTTGTATCGCAGTTTGGATCCTTTTTATAATGTTTTAATTTACTTTGCTATAGAGTTTGAAAAAATAAAAAACTACTTAACAAACACAGATGAATTTTATTATCTAAAGTATTTGAGTATAGAAAAAAAAAAATTAAGAGTAACGTTAATTCACCATCATTGAGTTTCAAAAAAAAATACACCATTTTACAATAATTCGGGAAAAAGTAAATGACATCTATTGTTGTGTATAATCTACATGTAATTTACGCGAAATGTTTAATCAGCACCATAACAGTTTGGTAACTATTTCTTAGACGTCCTTGCATTTCTAATTTTCTTTTTTTTTATATAACCGTACTCTCTGTCTCGTTTAGTAATAATCTAGTACCATTAGGCTATATTTAGTATACATTAAATATTTATTGTGAAATTTAACCTCATATGGCCCTTATCATTAATAATATTGTCTGAAAATAAATATTTTTTAAAATTCTATGTCCTAAAATAAATATTTAATTGATATTGACTATTACAACGTAGTATTATAAAATATCTATGTAAAGATTTTTAAAAAGTAATAAGAAAATACAATACATGATTACACCGAGTTATTTATCAGTAAATTATCAGAAATGATAAAGCTGAGGAAATGCGATATTGCCGGAAGACAGGGTTTTTGCCGCCCCCAACTTTTTCCGCACAGTTGGCACGATGTTGCCATTCAGAACTTCTTATCTTTTAAACGCGAGCTGGGTAGCCACCAGTATGACCCCGTTTACACTTTCCCTACCTAGATATGTGCCCCTCCTCTTTTTCGTCCTTTTGGGTTCCGATATAAAGTGTAGACTTTGGGTCTTTTCAGGCTTATTTCTGTTACGAATACACCTAATGAAAGAGTTAATTTATTCAATTAAGTGTATTTTAGTGATAAAATCAATTTTGTCCACTAACTTCGTCACTGATTTGTTTTTTCCGTACTTACTTGTATTTAAACGGAGGCCTCCTCGATAATTAATTTAGCATTTATTGAAAGGCGGAAAAGCGCCGCGGCGGAGCAGGGAGTAGGCGAAATAAGAAAAAGACGGGGAATCGGGAGTTAAGGCAAAATCGATTATAAACCACCTCCGCCCACCCCAAAACTCATCTCTTTAGGGTGGCAGTTGCACGCTTATATATGTTCAAGAGCTCTACTTGTGGGAAACCCGTATGGTTCTTATGCTTATCCTCCTTGTTTCACAATCTATAACGTCCAAAGGAATCCATGTCTGCTCGGACAATACAAATCAGTGTGAAAATATTCAAAGTCGTAAGGGTCCATTAACCGGCGTAAACTGCAAGTATGCCTTTTCTTGATCGTTGGAGTGGTTTGCGAGTCTCGGTTTATCAAGACATAACCTAAACTCTGTAACTCCATTGTTGATGTTTAGTTTTCTGTATCTGTAACACTGGTTCTAAGTGAATATGGTTAGGACAGTGGTGCAAATGTGTAGGATTAATTTGATTTTGATGTTAATTTGACTTTCCAAAAGAGTGCGGATGGAAGAATACTGTATTAGTTTTTTGTTCGAGGATGTTAAAGGACGTTTGCCGTTTCCGCTGAAAGCAATGCAATGTTTCGCGGCATTTCGGGTGGCTTAGGTAGTTGGTGTGTGGACGGGAGTTGGGAATGGTCCATAAAAAACATGGGGTTGTGAAAGATCATTGTATTTTTACTGATAATAAGGGTCCATTTTGGCCAATGTAAAATACATAAGGTCGTGCGCAAAAAAAAATTAAATCGAACTACGTGTGTATACATGGATTTTCTCTCAAAGTAGGCAGTCATTTGTCCATAATGTCGCGTATTGGCTATATTTCTTGTGCGAGGCTCTTTCTGTCACGCTTTTCCCCCGACCTCGTTCCAGTTTTTTTAATTACTCCAAATTTCAATGTGTGTTTATATATATTGTAAAATATACGTTAATAAAGGGCATACTTTATGTGGTTCATTAATAGAATTGTACTTTATTTTACCTACCTTTTAATTCGTTAAAAACGGGTGGCCTACCGTTAGGTAAATACAAATACTAGGTGAAGAAAGAACGAAGACGCTCGGAAAATGAACCGCCCGCAATCGTTTGGAAATCAAATTTTTGCACCTAATTAAATAATGAGAATACCTCCCTCACCCTGGGATTATGGCACTACTTTTTCGTAGTGCTTGATGACCCTGATGTTCGAAGAACATGATTCCAGTAATTCAGGAGTTAAGTCTGCAACAGGATCAGATTTCAGATGGCTCGAAAGAAAGGAAGGTAAAACATAGACTATTGTAAATCGTATTTGTAGGTTCTTACCAGTGCTTTTAATGTTAAATATGTGGTGGGCAAAGTGGACTTTTCAGGATGTTCTCAGTGTATTGCTTCAATATGAGATTCAGTTTTTGCGTGATAACACAAAACTGTTAGTATCCCATAAACTTAATAAAACCGGCTTGTCAGTCCAATCTGTGCCACTTCAGTATCCGCACCGCAAACTGCAAATTGTCACACTTTATCCACTCGTGAACAAGCGGGTCAGTCCTGTCAAAATGGCAATGAAACTTACAAATACGTTGACTCCCCCCCAAATAACAAAGTGGCTGGTTCTGTCATTCTGTCAGTTTCGCACCACAAACTGTAAATTGTCAGTGTATGGTTTCAGAAGTTTCCAAAGTTCAAGTTTGCAAACGACGATTATATTGCAATAGTATCAGATTCGTTGTTCTATCAAGTGATCAATATAGCAGTGGATTAATCTCAAAACTACGTGATTGAGTGATATAATGGAACATGGGGAATAAATCAGAACCAGGTGTCACACATCATTCATTAATCAAGAGACAGATTGTTACAAATGTGGTCACAAGATACAGCGACAGACTTGGCGTATCATCCGTCTTCCGTATCACTTATCATCACACGTACAATACAACATATCATCAATTCAACGTTTCATTAAATGAACATTTCCTAAAAGATGTATTTTCCTAATTTGCATAGTATTGGCAAATGAGATGCGTAAATTATAAACTTTAAACCGTCGTATCACCTAATTACAGCAGTTTGGAACAATACATAACTATTATATGGATACAATATATTTCAAGTTTTTAAATAAATATTGTAAACAAATATAAATATATTAACGGAATAAATAATTACAAAATAAATAAATATTATTTAAACGATTTATAAAACATTCGATCATGCAGCTCATATACATATGAACTTTAACTTCTGATCCGAATTAGTATTGACGAGCTTATTTCAACATATGTCAATATATTATTTTTAACACGCTAGAATATATATACCTGGTGAGTTTTTTTAAAGTGACCCAATAGCTAACGTTTTCATCATCAGTCCGAAAAAATCCGAAAAATTCCAGTACCACGTAGCTCCTGAACCATTAGAGATATAGAAAAGCTTTGAAAAGCCAAAATGTCTTATTTTGTACAGTAGAATCTAAAAAACAACATAAAATACAGGGTGTTCCATAAAGATTTTAAGTTGGCTGCCATATTGGAAAATGGCGGCCATCTACAAAAAATTTGAAAGTGTATCCCTGAGTGAAACTTAAAATTGGGCAAGTTCTATTGGATCACTTTAAAAAACTCACCCGTATATATATATACCGTGTATATATATATATACCTTTATATTTTATGTAAAGAGCATGTTTGTGCGAGCCAAAAAAAATCCGTAATCAAGCGGCAGCTGTAACGACGGAAAGGTACAACTACCTACCTTATGCTGTCACAATCCCTTGAACACCTTCTTTATGCAAACGACATTACATTTTTATGATTGACTCTCGAATTGTGTAATAGGTTCCTAATAGGGTAATGTTATATATACACGTGTTTACAAACAATATATTATCCTAATTTAAATCTGCGTTTAACTGAACGAAAAGCTTTATATTGCAACGAGACACCTTTATGCTTTTTCCTACGGAGCGGGGCAAAAATATGAAACATGTTGCAAATTAAATTTAGATACATTAATTGATGGCAGTTTTGATACTTATATCTTCTTTAAATATTTTATGAAACAACGCTAATGCGTAATAGGTTTTTGAATTTTTGAGTCATTTCCGGATAGAGTCAAGCTTTATCTCCAAGTGACTAGGAATAAAGTTATAACACGGGACATCCTATGGATTAAAATGCTAACACACACCGGGAAACTACATAAAAATAGGAAGTATTACTGAGAAACGGAATTAAATAACTCAGATAAACTAAGCAATGCAAGTTATCTGTATATTAAGTAAGTATGGTGGCATGGGTTTAATTCAATGCGAATGTTGAGTTCACATTAAGATGAAGGTGAACTGGAGCCTAACCTCAAAATTCACATTGTGAGTTAGTCACAGTTCAATAATACACTATTCTACAATTGTAAAAAAATATCTTTTTCAGTAAAAAGAATAGCAATGTTCTATAACATAGACAACTTTTTCTGAATAATCAAAATTAAAATTATTTAATGCAACCTATTTACGATTAAAAAATATGACTATAAAATATTTGCTGTGTGTCATATTTTTGTTTATTGTGTAAAGCGTTTCAATAAAATAAAAAAGGTATGATTTGTAATTCAGAAGATTCCCCAGTTCTTGAAAAACTTTTTTGATACAAGATATTCAAACTTGAAACTTTTACACAACTGCCATTCATCACACTTCTTGTTACTCTTTGTTGTTGTTATGTTGCGTGAATGAAAAAGAAAAGTATCAGTTGCCAAACATAGTAAAAACAAAACACTCTTATTTCTCTAACCTACTAAACACTTGACTTAAATCTGTCATAGGAAGGGAATATTTTATAGGAAGGGACGCAGCGCATAATGCTACCCCGCCACCCCTCCCGCCTATCACCACACACTCAAGGTCACGCGCGCAGCTAAAGTCCTCGAACTGTAAGTGGAGGTAGAAGTGCATATCGACGTCCATCCGGAATATGGATTAAATACGATATAAAACTGCTTTCAGTGGACATAGATGCTTACAGCTCCTTCTATTAGGATGCTTCGCTATGTTTAGTCCGTTTATGTTCCACGGTGAACATTACTCTCTACTCGTAAATGAAACCATCCTGATAGAAAGAAAAATTTTAAAAATGCTAAACTCTGCCATATACATGTTGTCAACATTAAGTAACATAAAAGTTATTTAAAACTAAGCACTGAGATAAAGAATCATGCAAATCTCAATAAGTCTAGAATTAGACACGAAAATTAATATTAGTGAAGCTTGAAGAAGACTAACTCGACATATATGCATATTAGTAGATATTTTTCCTAGCGTTTCTTTGGAAAGAATGCGATTTACATAGAAGATGACAATGGTCAATGAAGAAGTTTCTAAATTGTGGTCTCCAGAATATATAACAAAGCCGTATACCACTCCTTATGGTTAAATGGCTAATATACTTTTTCCAATGATTATTTTTACACAATAACATCAAGTGAGAATGTGTTATTGTATCTTTCTTATTGTTAATCTAACAAAGTATAAAAATTTAATAAATTTGATTCCTAATTATGTCTTTAACAGACTATCTCATATTGTAATGGCTTCCAAACTCGTTAAAAGCGGCAACAGTTGGGTTGGTCAATTGTAACTTTACCTAAGTTTTCATATACTGATTCTTTTCAGTATTACAATATATATTCTTATATACGTGTGCTTAAGAGAAAAGAGATTTTTAAAGACATCTTCTCAAAATCTTTAGTAACTTTCCCATAAAACTCAAACTATATTGATTCCTCCTTTGTCTATCCGAGTTGATCATGTTTAATTTTGGTGTATTACAAAGATAAATGTAAAATAATGCTGTAATATTCACATTTATAAGTTTTATGATTTACTGATGTAAGGAAGGCTGTAGGAAGGGCAGTCAAAAATTTTGTAAACATGCTAGTACTCTGCTAATTTACCTCATATGTGTCGATTGTTCCAATAACTAACGTAACAGAGAACTCCAAATGTTCATAGTCTTTCTAACATTTTCGTTTTATATGGGTTGAGTGTCATGCGAAACAGTGATATAAATAGAATTTTCTCTTTTCTGCAATATGATCGCCTACTTAAATATTTGTAAATTAATTACCATTTATATTTTTTTTAAAGGGTTTTGGCAATATACAACCATATATTACCTAAAATATTTATTCATATACAAAACTTTGTAACATATTTTATTCATTTTAAAGTAATTAAATGTATCAGTAGTTAAATTATGGTGCTAAAAACAACCAGCTTTTAATATATGACAAAAGTTTACACAACCAATTACATTCAGATCTTCTCGGTTGGGTAAAAATTTATAATTTTTTGTAAGGTTGAAAGACTTATTCAAAATGGCTCGATTTTATTTGCGTTCACTGGTAATATATATTTTATTAATTAGAGCATACATTAAAATTTTTGTTTTCATGGACAAAGCCGTTTGTGAAGCTCCATATTGTTGACATAGCGAACAATTTATTCACTAACTACTAATTAATCAGCGCTGAAACTATTAAAGCGTTCATTTAGGGTTTCAATGCCGAGTTAATCAGGTTAACGAGCTTTAGTGCGGATATTCCGCCTAATGCGTTATTAACGATAACGACGCTACAGATAAACTTTACACAGTTGCCGATTAATGGACCTTACAGATATTGTTCCCTTAACTATCATGCCTGTTATTGTTATCATCATGTTCTTTAGTTCCTTCGTTTTTTCTTTATCCATAAACAATAAAAAGGATTATTTTTATAACTAAACTAACGTTTCAGGTTTACTATCACATTTCGGAAATGAATTACCCTGCATAACAGTATTAAATTTGTTAAAGCGTCTTGTAGGTTATTGTTTATTTTTTCTTTGTGCTAACATTTAAAAATTCATTTTATCTGTGCTTCAGTTCCAATATATATACTCTTTTAATGCCCACTATTTTAACATATGAATTTTAATATTTTTATACGAGATGTTTAAAATGTGACTAGTTCGTTTCATTATGGTTGAATAATAAGAAACTTTGGTAGTTTTACACTTCCCGATATTGCTTTTAAGTAGTGTTGTAGTTAGCTTTAAAAGGCTTCCATATCCTTCTTTATTCCACGAAGCTATAGATTTGTTAGCTCGATTTGAACACGTGCTAAGTATCCTAATCCTAATAATGTTATAAATGTGAAAGTAAGTTTGTTTGTTACGCTTAAACAACTCAACCGATTTGACTGGAATTTGACATGGACATTCCTAGTGTCCCCTAGGAATGAACATAGGCATATTTCTTATTTCGTAAATAGTTTCCGGGCTATGCCCCACTGGTCTTTAAAGTAGCAAAAAATCCCTTCATGGTCCTCTAAATTAGTGTAATGTGATTTCAAAGAGTCAGTTAAATGTATGCAACTGTGATGTTTAAGCGTTGTATTATGGCAGCAATAACAATTTGTTTAGTTTATTTTAACCAATATTTTCAGTTTGATTACATTAATAAAGTGAAAGCATAACAAAAGTAACATATATCTTCATATTTCAACATTTTAGACAAACCATTTTTTTATTCTAGGTCATGAGACAACCAAATGCAATTTTTTTATTCTAGCTAGGTCAAAAGACACCAAATGCAATTTTTTTTATTCTAGCTAGGTCAAGAGACACCAAATGCAATTTTTTTTATTCTAGATAGGTCAAGAGACAACCAAATGCAATTTTTTTATTCTAGCTAGGTCAAGAGACACCAAATGCAATTTTTTTTATTCTAGCTAGGTCAAGAGACACCAAATGCAATTTTTTTTATTCTAGCTAGGTCAAGAGACACCAAATGCAAATTTTTTTTATTCTAGCTAGGTCAAGAGACACCAAATGCAATTTTTTTTAATTCTAGCTAGGTCAAAAGACACCAAATGCAATTTTTTTTATTCTAGCTAGGTCAAGAGACACCAAATGCAATTTTTTTATCCTAGCATAGGTCAAGAGACACCAAATGCAAGTTTTTATGTCAGAAAAATCGTCGAGGTTACATTACATCCGTTTCTCACTGATTAGGTACACGATATTGATTAGGTATATAAATAAATAGAATAAAATAAAATATAAAAAGTATAATATAGCGTTCATGGATTGGGAAGTAAAAAATTTACTGTATCATGTATTATCTGTACGTCTGGATGCCAAATTTTATAATGTAAGCATTGCAATGTTTTAGTATTATTTGATTTCGATTTAACGTTTTTAACTTTCAGTAACAATATCTATATCCCATTTAGAAAACTATACTGTTTTGAATCCAACCTTATTACATAATATATATATAGGCCTATTTTTATTGTTTCTCGGCAAAATGGCAAAACCATAATTTGGCGTTGGAAATATAATTAATTTGAACTAGAATTGCTAAACCTGAAATAAGAATTACTTGCACTTTTGCTTAACTTCTGGTCCTCTTAATCACTAATACTGTAAAATGGGTACCCGATGCGGCAATATATGACTAATTCCACTCCATAGGCACCCTATCATATTACATCACAAGAGATTTCACTAAGAAAACTATGAATGTAGACTTTGGAATTTTCCTCTACTGAAAACGTAATGGTTATTCAACCCAAATTCTTGGAAATGTCGCATAGAAATTGCGGGCGAAGCCGTGGGTATGTACTAGTAGAACTATAATGATGTTTACTTACGCCCCAGGTAATATTTTGGAGCTTTACTCTTAAATTCAAGGCAAACAATTTGGAATTTATTTTTTATTTTATTAAAAAAGAGTCAAACTTTTAAATTAAACTAAACAATTAAGTCAAGAGAAGAATTAATATTTTATCATCATATTTAGTTTATTTACGGTAATGTGATTTATAAAAATATGGAAAGAATTATAATAAATGCTATATTCTATTCCGATCAATTTGATTTCTAAGACGTACAAATCTGTCAAGAAATAAGTAAAATGAAATTAGTACTGATAATGTTATTCTTTCTGAGGCGTTCTAAAGTTTTATAATACATCAGCCTTAAAGTAAGTATTTCGATTTTTATTAATATACCATCATTGTTTTGATGAATATTATTTTATTTTATTATTCACGCCAAAATTGTAATTGTTTACTTGCATTTTTGACGTGACAACGTCTTAAATTAGGTTGCGGGCTCGGAGTCACTAATGAAAAAGTGTAACGCCCGGTAAACGTTACGATGCCCGGCCAGTGGGTCCGCCGCACGGGATCCGCACGGGATAAAGCAGATAACTATGTTTATTCGTGAAAATGTGGAGTGCTTAGATTCGTCATTTACAACAACTACAACAATTTAAAGGTAAATAATTGTACACTGATATTTTCATTATCGTAAACTATGATTGATTAATTAATTGTTAGATTGACACAAAAGTTGAGAAAACTGAGTTTTATAGGTTATGTCATACTATTGACAAATGTTGATAGTGTTAAGTAAATTATTAGTATAAATCACTCTGCAATCAATCGTAATTCAGTCGATTGAGAAGAAACAGCGCGTATTGCTAGTCAAACATTTAAAATAACAAATTATAACCTCTAACCTGTCATAACAAGTGCGACCAAACAAACGAACTAAACCGACCAATCCACCACGCGCGGAGTTAGAATTTAACTGTGTTTAGCAAGAATTTCAAATTCCAATTTTAGTAAATGTTTTATTCAACTTTACCATTTACAATAACAAATTTTAATTAATTTCAAATTATGTACAATGTTTTTGTAAACAAAATATATTTCTATAGTTAAAATTTGTGCAATTCTTATTTTCATTCAATTCCTTGTTCCTATTGTGCAATTTAATCATATTCATATCAATAAATATTCTACCAAGAAAAAGACGTTGTCACGTAAAATCTTCGCCCGTAAAACCGACTTTACAGGCAACCATAAATGTTTTTTTTTTTTTCCTTAATTTTTATGACTTTTACGTTACGAATCTATATGTTTTCAATCGTCCACTATCTTGAAACCTGATATAAATATATTATTTTCGTTTGTCTGTATATTATACTATAATATGTGTTAGTAAGTAAATGTAGACTATTCAAAGTAAATCAAATGTTAAATAAAATATTTTCAAAATATCTGTTCGCTATGCAATATAAATTGTTGTATTCATGGAATATTTTTAGTCATTCTAATAGTAACAATCTAAACGAAGTATAACAGGGTGACAATTAAGTCTGGTACCTTTTTTTATAATTTTTGAACCACAATAGAAAGAAACACCAAAGTTCACACGTGCTTACTGGTGATAGTAACGCACACATCTGCCCAATTACCGACCGGATAATCCCTTTGGGGGACGGTCCAAAAGGAGTCAGGCAAAATTCTTTAAATAGCAGCATAGGTCAAGTTTGGTATCAAAATAAAAGGACTTACGTTAGCAGAGTATAATGCCGCAAACCGAACTTCAAAAGGTGGATTCATTCAGTAGTTATTAGCTATTTGAATTTTAAAACAATTAAAACAATGAAATTATTAAGTATTATAAGTAAACACCAATTTTTAAGTACCTGTGGTCAAAGTAAGTGTTCGAAATGTTCCCCTCCCATCACCTGACAATGTAGTGATCGAAGCCAGGAATCAATAATTATTACCAATAACACAACTCTACTGTTAGAATGTGAAAGTGGCTCTTTGGGTTTTCCCAAAGAGTGAACTTGCGATATTTACGATAATGTCTTCTAATTGTGGAAAAACATGTATTGAATATATAGGCTTTCCTAAATATTTCGTTTTCATATATTTTCCGTATTAGAACGTTCTTAGTTTGGATTTTCAAAAAGTACTAATAATACTAATACTATCTTAATTTTTGTATTTTCGTTATAAATTTTACTAGCGGGTGTAAGGTTTTTAAGTTTGGCTTAGTTTAAGATTAATGTTGTGACATATTATGAGCAAGGGGTTGCTGTGAGAGGATTTAATAATAGGTTAGATTTGGCCAGTACAATACCCTCAAATGAACCAACACATATTTTATTTTTGTGACAACATCTCATTCAATTGATTAAAAAATTTTAATTAACAATTGATTGGGTCACCGAATATATTAAGCACAAATTTTAATACCTTAATACTTTGAAGACATATTTAATTATTAAATTACTCATTACAATTTATTTTAAAATTTAATTCATTATAAACATTTACTAGTAATTTGTAGTGTTGCAATAATTATGAGTCATGGACTAACGTGAGAAACTTTCTTTTAAATAGCTAAAACAGTTTACAATTGAATTTACATTTTCGAAATTGTGAACATTTAAATAGATATGGAATTGAAAATGATTAATGAACCCTAAAATATACTAAGTTCTTAAAATTACTTACATTTTATTCCACTTCACACTTATTACGCCTAGAGATATTTTTTCCGCACACGCAACACCAACACTAGCACTCCCGAACCTCGCTTTTCGACTGTCCCGTCCTCGACCTCCCCCTCTCTTCCTTGTTCTTCAGTTTTGATGTTGTTCTCCCGCCAGCTCTCCAATGGCCACGCCTATGCCAAATCTCTCCATCATAATTGGTGAGTACCAATTTTTCATATCAGCATGGCTGCCCCTTACATCGTCGCACGGTTTCTTTTATATATAAGCATTTTCGCTGCTTAAGCAAGCAGTTCCTGTTTGTTCCACCATCGGCGTCTGGGCGGATGTGCGTATCCACTTATATCCGGAGGATGTTTGGTCTCGAATTGTAAATACAAAACTTCCTTTCCAGCAACTATCTGTACAATCGATTCTATCAATTTTAGTTTTACTAATACTTACATATGTCTTACACGGGTAAAATGAAAAAATTGAAAGAATATAATGCTTCCCTGGATCATTTAGTCTACTCATTATTACGTTATTCCCCCAAGAACCTAAATTATAACAAAACAAGTGATATTTTCTGGATAAAATATATAATTTTGTTTCCATGTTAAGGTGGTATTGAAGTCCTGTTCCGATTAGATAGAATAACCATACTCTATGTAAGAAATGAAAATATCATTGTAAGCAATCCCATATTGTATCTTGATGTCACTTTAACGAAGTATGTGCTTATGTATGTATGTAATACTATCACAGCTTCTTATGTGAGTAAGATATCTTCAGATATTTTTTTATGTTATACTATCATTGTGTCTGTACACGATCAAGCAAAATTTAACAATTTTAATAATATTTTTGGATGACTTTCTACCCAGTTCAAGTAGATATAATCCAATTTAGCAATTACTTGGCAAAGAAACCACTATACACATTATTCTTTCTGAAGCCCTCTAAAGGTTTTATAATACATCAGCTGTAAAGTAAGTATTTAGGTTTTAAAATATACCATCCATCCTTTGATGAATATTATTTAATTTAATTTTTAATTTATATACCACATTTTATGAATGCTCGCATATACGATGGTTAAAGCTAAATAATAATATTACCTAAATAAGATAATATTTCATCCTTTGTTAGATAAAGATCTTATTTTTACCTCAAGTTGCTTCATACAAACATTCCTGTATGAGGGACATTGATAAAATTTTACTAGGTTTAAACTCATTGCCCAAGAATTTGGGTCAGTGGCAGCGTTCTCTCTATACTGGAGAAACGCAACTCAAAATGGCCCGATGTTTACAATTTTTGATAGACGTAGAATTCCGTAGAATGGACCAAATGTCAATTTTCTTAATATAACTTATTTGAAAATTATCATGTATTCAAATTGATGCACACAAAACCGATAACAAATTTTTTCATCAACTAATTAGAGAGACTCCGATAAACTTTGTTGCGGACAAGTTTTAAATATATTTAAAGGTACAACTCAAGATTTCATTTGCAATCAACACAATTAATTGTAGTATTTTCTCGCAATATTTTTTTCTACATAAATATACACAAAGTTATCATGGTTCTTAAAAATTGTGCAAATAAATAAAAATTACAATTATCCAGTGACGAAAGTCTAATTATTTGTTCCCAATTTCAAGACTCTAGGTCTCCGCTGAATTAGTTTTAAAATCGATAACATAAATTATATTTAACAGACACACACAAAATGAGAAACTGCCAATAATAAGATCCACCCTCTACTCATCTTATTTTCTGTCAGTAATTTTCATAAAATAACAATAACAGTTTTTTGCCGTTAATACAAGTTTAAGTCAAAAATTTCCAACCTTTGTATAAAACTTACCAAGTCATCAACGTAACTTTTTCGGTTACTGAAAAATGTCATCTAGTTAATCTACCAAAGAATACTCAATTTTTATTCAGAATTTCTTCCGATGCCTACATAGTTACACAATAGACTCACTTCCTTGACAAACAGAAATCGAGACTCCCAATAGAAATATTTGCCATTTTAAAAAATCAATACAGAGACAGTAGGGGAAGAGTTTCAAGTAGAATTTAGGACCCTTGGACCAAGTTTCTACAGTTAGTACTTAGTGTATGAGCAGGCATTGGATTCAGTCTTTATAGAACTGGCTAAAGAAGTTAATATAAACTCTTAATCAATAGTGTTTTGCGTACATTGAATAATTGCTTATACATTTGCATTTTAACTTTCATTTATTTATGAAAACTATTACTAAATCTCAGTGTATTCCTACACTGCTTGATCTTTAAGGGAACAATGTATTCATTGTTTTATTAATGAAACGAAATACAAACTTATACAATTTCCAATGTTAAATATTTATAATATTTACAACTTGTATTGGTAAGGAGGTAGTTGTTACAACAGTTTTAGCCAGTATATTTGACTAAAGGTTATTGTATTTTGACTGAAAGAACATCTTTCACTGCCCTTTTAATAGATGCAGATGTGATCCCATCTTCGGAAAGTTGGGAGCGCAAATTGACGCCATACCGAAGTTGATTGATGGCGGGGTTATAAGGCTTGGTATCTCATCTGCAGTCTACCCTTCATCCAGTAACACCGACAGCATTATGGGGGTCGTTAGTTTCGAAGCTTCCTTTATATTCTTTACATCTTGATTTTGAATTTACTGATCGATATTCTGTTGTCAATAAATAATTGACTTTATATCAGATTTGTATAAATACATAGATGATAATACAACAATTTTCTTAATAGATTAGATTTATATATCAAAGATTTACCTTTAATATATAATAAATCTAAATGTGTTCTTGAATGTGCACTCATATAGGATAATCAATTACAGTAAAAAAACTTACATTATTAAAATAATACTACACCAATAGAATATTACAATGTTTAATGCTAAAAGTAAATTGACAAATTTATAACAAACAATTATATACTTTGATCACGTACAATTGATAAAATTATGCGTTGCTGCATCCTGTTCATCATCCCTTAAAACAATGTGGGAGAATCGTGAGCTTCAACAATGGCAAACGCAATTGTTGTATGTAATGATTTCTGCTCCTTTGTTCTCTCGTAGAGGGTTAAAGGTGGAATTGAGAGGACCTTGTTGTAGCTAAGCTCATAAAGAGCAAAATCTAATCAACTGGAGTCTTTATGCATAACACAACAAATGCACTAATTTAAATTGTATTAACTTTAACTGTTATTGATGCAAGAATGATACTGACGCGTTCAGATTCAAATGGTAATTCTTTTACTAAAAATAGGAATTCCTTATGCAGTCTTTACAAAATCATTGCCTAGAGATTATACACCAATCACCATTCATGATAACTGTTTTGATCTTCAATTCTGTATCTACTTCTAAAGACTCAGTAATCAAGGGGCAGTGTTAAAGATGTAATTTAGAAATAATGTCATTTAGATGTAAATTATTAAATAAATGTATCATCTATCAATCTTGTAATTGAGTGAAATTCTTATTGTCGATTTTAAAAGTTTGACCGATCCAATCATTTTATTTGCTTACTTTTATAATGGTTTTTTTCATCACTCGATTTTAATATGGACATGATAAAGATGAGTTTTTATTTATTATTTATTTATAATTCAATTTCCGTATGCTAATAATTTTTAATATATACTAGTTATTTAATTTTAAAATAGCTTAATCGGCGTAATAAAAATCGTACATTTTAATTTGGAAGAAACGTATACGTTCATTCCTATAGTAATTTTTAATTCGTATTAAAAAATTTTTTAATTTGATACTTTAAAAAAACTGTCAGAGGAACATTTTCAAAATTTAAGTTATAAAATAGTAACAAATGTACACATGGTGTTACATTTAAAATTTAAATATTTTTAGACTTGTATGTTAAAGAGGATTATATGTATGCCGATGGAGTTATTTTAAAATCCCTATCATGCTACATGTTTTGGGAACATTGTCCCAAACCATTTCATTTTTATATAATCTCCCATGGAATCGAACATGTGACCTCTTGTGGATGGCGGGGGTTGGAGTGCCTTCCTTACCTCTACGTTTACGGAGAAAATCAATTTACTAAACTGTTTGGTATTAACTTTAATAGCGTTACAGTCTCTTATTTAAGTACTACTCTGTCCATATTTCAATCAACATTAAATGTTTCACTTTTCTCTTTAATATGTAGTTAGTTCAGGGCCATAAAAGAGATGATGTTCTATTGTTATGATTATGATGAAAAAGTTCCAACCGCAATTAAAGGGATGAGGGGGGTTATTTTGTAATTCACATCTATAAGGCGAAGCGATTAATGTAAAGATTTGGAGAAAGCCCATTAAAATATCCCAAAAGATCCTGTAGATACACAACCCACCGTCGCGACCAGGTAAATTGTTCTCAAGTGATTCTCTTACAATAGCATTCCAGTGCTCAGGGGCACCAACTTTGTGAAAAATAAAATAAATCTTTTACTTGTTGGTATGCATGGTTTCACGGAGTAAAAATATCACATTACATATTCATCATGCACCTTCAGTACTCATATACGCACGTCACTTTATCCAATTATTCGTTACTATCTACAGAGATGAAACTCTTTTTCCACTTCAGAAAGTTTTAATCAGTGGATAAAACCATCCAGTGAAGTGTTTATGTTTAAGTTTGTAATATGCGGTAGTTTGCTAAAGAAAATGCAACTTATAGGATTCTTTTACAAAATTTTCTTTAAAATTCTTTGGACACTGGGTTTTGATGTATTTAACTGACATGCAACAGAGCGAATCGATGTTTGAGCACTGCAAAGAAATGATTATTTGGCAGCATCCTCGAGAGCATACCATTACCGTTCAATGCTGCAAGTTACATTAAACTTCTTACACCGCGCTCGAATACTGTGTCTTTTTGTTAATGTTCAAACACACTAAAACATCCTACTTTATTTCAATATACTATTCAACAAATAGCGCTCTGTATTCGTAGAGACCTATTTATTATAGTTTTATGTTTTTGAGGTTGGGAATGAAAGGAACACTCTATGGAACATCTGATCTTTACAAGTAACATTACTGATGGTAGTGATAAAAATTGCTTCGGTCACAGACAGGATTAGAATCTGCGCTACTAATAACTCACACCCAAAATACAACGTCTTAGACCACTCAACCATCGGCACTCCCCAAAAACTATACTGCAAATATCCAATTTTGTTTAAAAGTAAAATCCTTAACAAATTGCGCTTCCTATTTGAGTATTCATACATGCTGCTTTTATGCTTTGAGGTTAAGGAATTTGAGGAGAAATCTATGGAACAGGTGATCTTTACAAGTGAACATTATAAGAAATAGTCAGTATTTTTAGGTATGGTGTTGCTTACTTTGCAATAACTACAAATATTCTTTGTTTGAAGGTTATTTTTTGACGATGGAAGGATTGTGAAAGAAACAGGATTTTCCGGACATTTGCCATCGTTCAGTGAAACAAGAAATGAACCAATAATAACGAAAGGGCCCATTCCTGTCCCCCCTCCCCTTGTATTTCCGCTCCATCTTGTTTTAGCCAGCCGTCACGGTTACCATTGGCTAGCCCCTCTGGTCAGTCGTAGGTGGTTAGTAAGACGAGTGAAGACGTATTGTGACCTGTATTCCGTAGTTTAGTTTTAATGATTAGTGTTTGGTATAGTTTTGTATTAAGTGCATGTCTTTAGAGTTAGTGAAGTTGACAAACAATATGTAGGTTGTGATTCCTGACTTAGGCGTGCCACAACGCTTTAGTAAGATTTGTTTATTTTAACCTAGTTTGTAATTATGTATTAGGTTAGTTCTTTACCTGAAGAAGAGATCAGATTGCAGATCTCGAAACGTAGTGTTTACTGTTTTCTTGTTTCACTGAAACGATGGCAAATGTCCGGAAAAATCCTGTTTCCTTCACAATCCTTCCATCGTCAAAAATAACCTTCAAACAAAGAATTGATTCTCGGTACGGACCCGGAACCAGTAAACAAATCAAAGACCTTGAGAGCTTGCACCTTAAGCTAACTAAACACATTAATCATTTAACTTTCTTGCATAAATGTAAGGTTGAAGACCTTATGCCTATAGGGTTAACTCTAAAAACTCCTTTTCCATAGTAGGAAAGCCAGTAAAATTTTGTCTTCTGCTTCTAAATCTTTACTTAAAGAAAGAATTGCATATCATCATCGTGAAAGATACCTCCTTCAAAATAATATTGAGTGTACAAAAACTGAATTAAAAACACTGATCGGTAGAGAATTTAACAAAATTCTCGAAAGCATCCAAAATAGATGTATAAAAGTTTCTGAATACAGATAAGAAAAAGAAAATCTCCAAACTGGAAAAAAAATTAGGCCTAAAAAATGTGATTTGCCTAAGGATGGCAACGTGAATACGGATGCAAATAATAAAAATGTAATCAAACCTCTCTTCAAAAATCCTGAATGAAGCGGAAATATCAGTCTTATCCAAGGGTTTAAACTTTTCTGTGGCACAAAAATCGGTAAAGGCACTGGATTTCGTAACTGGAATCGACTGTCGGCTGTTTCACAGTTACCTGAGGAACAGGGGTGACCGGTTTCGTTGTGAGGGCCAGTATTTTACTCAGAAAAATTCCTCCCACAAAACCCAATTTGACAATAGAGGAGAAAAAGGCCAGGTCGATCCTTGGGAAAGACGACACGGTCAAAATCTTACCTGCCGACAAAGGCAACGCTACTGTGGTACTTGACTCAGTAGCGTATAAAGAAAAGATTGCGGAAACTTTAAATACTGGCAAATATACAGTTTTTAAATAAAGACCCGACTGATTCATTTGAACGCAAAGTAGCAAACACCTTAAGAAAACATAAAGAATTTTTTTTCAGATAAATTTAGAATCTAAATTAACTACCTCACCACTCCAAAATCCCCCATATGTATGGCCTTCCCAAAAATCCACAAACCTACCATCCCTCTCCAGGCCCATCCATTAGTTCTCGTGATTCACCTTGCAGGGAATTGTCTAAAGTCCTCTTGGACATCTTAACGCCATTGGTAGGAAAAACTGACTCTTTCATCAAAAGTTCCAGGGATTTCGTAGAGAAGTCAAAATCCCTAAAGTTGACTGAAACTGACAAACTGGTAAGTTTTGATGTCGAAAGTCTATTTACAAATGTACCAGTTCCAGAAACTCTCGGAATATTAAATCACGTCTCAAAGAAGACCAAACATTAAAGGATAGAACTAAACTTCCGTGCCAGTAATTATGGAAACTGTTAGAACTATGCACTCAATGCAATTATTTTGAGTTTAGAGGGTAAAATTTACCGTCAAGATGAGGGGATGGCAATGGGTTTTCTCCACTGTCTCCTATTTTCGCCAATATCTTTATGGAGGAATTTCGAGCGAAAAGCTTTGGCTTCAGCTCAGTTCAAACCGAAGATTTGGTGGAGGTATGTGGATGATACCTTTGTTATTTTTTCTCATGGAGACATTGAATTAAATAATTTTTTGATACACATTAATAGTATTTCTCCTTCCATCCGCCTCACAATGGAAGTGGTTGTCCAAAACAAGCTTCCTTTTTTGGATGTGTAGTGTATTAAGAGATAGGGATGTCCTTAAGACAACTGTTTTTCGAAAGATAACACACACAGGAAAATATTTAAATTATCATTCCAACCATCAAAAATCTGTCAAAGAAGGAGTAGCCTACTACTCGTTGTTTGATAGAGCAAAGAGCTTGTGCTCAGATAAAGATGGACTAAAAGAAGAATTTAAGAAAATTGAATCGGATCTCAGAAGCAATGGATACCCTCAATTAGTAATTAATAAGTGCAAACGAACCAGAAGAATCATTCCTGAGTCAGAAAAACAGATTCTGATAAATTTTGCGTTTATGTCAATCCCTTATGTGCCGGGATTGTCGGAGGAGAAAATTAGAAGAGTAGGTAGAAAGTACAACATTAGAACCGCGTTTAAAACACACAACACTCTTAGACAAAGTCTCGTAAAAACAAAAACCAAAAAATGGCACACACAGGATTCCAAAAAAACTGTGTTTACAGTATAAAATGTAGCTGCAATAGGGAATACATAGGCGAGACAAAAAGACCACTAAACGTGAAGGATAAAAGAACACAAAGAAAACACGAGAAAGGGTTTCACAGAAAAGTCAAAAAATTGCACACCATTGTTGGGGCCGAAGACCATCATATGAATTGGGATGAAGCCCACATAATACATCGGGAACCACATTTCTTCAAAAGGAAATTAATTGAGGCAACATACATTAAATTGGCAGACCAACCAATTCAGTCAACCATCAGTCGAGATTAGGCCGCTTTGGTTGCCAATTCTAAAAAATGAACTAAAGAGAAAACCAAAAGTATCAAACGGATCGGATATTTGTAATAAAACCAATGCGGAGTCACAATATGGTTTTAATGAAGAAGTTCATACTCGCATGAACCAATAATAACGAAAGGGCCCATTCCCTGTCCCCCCTCCCCCTGTATTTCCGCCATCTTGTTTTAGCCAGCCGTCACGGTTACCATTGGCTAGCCCCTCTGGTCCAGTCGTTAGGTGGTTAGTAGACGAGTGAAGACGTATTGTGACCTGTATTCCGTAGTTTAGTTTTAATGATTAGTGTTTGGTATATTTTTGTATTAAGTGCATGTCTTTAGAGTTAGTGAAGTTGACAAAACAATATGTAGGTTGTGATTTCCTGACTTAGGCGTGCCACAACGCTTTAGTAAGATTTGTTTATTTTAACCTAGTTTGTAATTATGTATTAGGTTAGTTCTTTACCTGAAGAAGAGATCAGATTGCAGATCTCGAAACGTAGTGTTACTGTTTTCTTGTTTTTCACTGAACGATGGCAAATGTCCGGAAAAAATCCTGTTTCCTTAACTACAAATATGATAGGGGCCTAGTAGTCAGTATATATGGATTAACGTAAGCACTTAACGGAGACATAAGCAATCACCAGATATAGGTTCAGAGGAGTTTTTCCAAGAAAGAAAACATCCCTTTAGAGAGTAGATTTAACTTTTAGAACAGTTTAACTTACATTTAGATTCCATAATGAATTAACTCAGGCCAACATTTCAGCTCTGGCTACGACGAGACAACCAATTCATTGTGTCCCTCAAATTGGTCCAGGTCTGTTATTGCCTAAAATGGTGTACAACAATAGATATAAATAATAAAGGTTCGGTCTTAAGAAACTGTAGGTAAAATATCTATTATAATAGCAAAAGTTGTATTATAATAGATATTCAAAGAAATATATTGGAAGCAATGTAATGAAATCATGAAGAAAAAGAATAAACTGCTAAATTGTTCTGATTTAATTTATACTTTGGATGGTACAAATAGAATAATCTAGAATATATATTCAGTTTCTTTTCTAATGCATCTTATATCACGCAAAAATAATCACACCAAACCATTTTTTTAAGTTCTAAGTATACCTTTGGAGTTTTATTTCTCAAATATAATCAAGCCAAAGTAGTTTATAAGTATAAGAATTAAAAAAATAGTAACTCTATATAAAAAAATTAAGATTTTAAATATATATCTGGTCATTGTTACATGATAGAAACTGGGTTAGCTTTATATATCTGACATATTAATAGTTCTAATTTAATAATATCTGTTTATTAATGGCTGGGTATCGAAATTTATTTATTTTGTTTTAGGGTACGTAATGTTTGACAATACGGTACTAAGACCGTAAGTACTTACTATAAGAATAAACTAAAGGATATAACACCAACTTAAGTTATAAAATGAATGTATAAAACCATATGAACAAATTAAAAAATTATACATTAACTTTGGAACGAAAGCTGTAACCATATTAAAAATAAGTTATATTTATGAAGAAGGAAAAAACAATGGGTGGGGGGGGGGGGGGGGGGTGGGGGGGGGGGGTTGGGTGGGAATGGGGGGGGGGGGGTGGGGGGGGGGGGGGGGGGGTAAAAAATTGAAACATATATATAAAAAAAAAATAATATATATAATAATAGGGGGGGTCTAATGAATTGCCACATATTTTTCACACACACCCACAAACACCACACCAGGTTGGGGGGGGGGGGAGTGGGGGGGATAAACATTGTGTGAAACATACAGGAGTTTGTTTCTTCGAGGAAGTTTTTTAAACAACTTAGAACCCTTAAAAAACCAAAAGTAAACAAATAAACATCCCCCGTTTATCGTGTTGAACTGCTACAGGAAATCCGACCGACTAAAATCATTGGATCTGATACTAAAAAATTATACACATACGTTAAAAAAGCACTCAAAGAAGACAGTGAACTAAAGACATTTTTAAAGCGAATGGACTAGACTTTTGACAAATCATTTCAAACCATGTGAACATGAATATTTAGTGGCTTGGTTTTTTTAAGGATATTGATCCTCTCACTAAACATTTACGACTGAAAGGCTCGAGAACTGTAAGATGGCTGACTAGCTGAAGTTATATTCCTCAATTGATGTTAAAACCGTAACAAAGATGGAGGGTATTTACTATGTTTGTGATTTCTTTTGTGCTTTTGTGATCAAAATCTGTTTTTTGAGTTTTTGCTCGTTCGTGTAGCGCTTATATTTTTGTAATTTTTATATTTTTGGAATTTTGATCAATGTAACATGAAAACTTTACTTTTAAGTTTACGATAAACACGTTTTTATATTGGTTTTCCCAAAATATAGAACCATAGTGATGTTTTCACTTAAAAAATGTATGAATTTAAATACGAATTACAGTAAAGCTATTTTTTATTACTCTTACTAACCTGGACCTATTTCTTCTATTGGATAAATATTAAAGCTGTTAATAGAATTGATTTATAATATTTTCCTCATATACGAACAACCATTAGTTGTAGGCATCAGTTCAAGTTTACTGTAATCATCTAGACGTAAACCTTATTACGGAGCAACCTAAGAATGCTGATGCAGACGCAGATTATGATTTTCATCCGAGCAATATCCATCAATTCCCTCAGAGGTGCTTGGATGTATCTCAAAACTCCAGATTATTAATGTCCAGTGAATCCTAGGCCCATTTTGAAGAGATTGTTACTAAATTGTTTGTTGGAAAGCTGATTAGGTCTCTATATTATAAAATCGTAACCTGAAAAGAAATCTATGGTATTTTATAATTTCATGTATTTGCATAGGAAAAAGTTAACCCCTCCAGATAGTAATAAGGAACATAGATAGAAAATAACCCTCTCATGGTCTATAATGATACCTCAGAGACGCTTTGCTAATTGTTATCAATATTTGTTGATATTTACGTCTCAACACCCAGCTGGTGATTTTGTTTGGAATTTTAGAAATCTCTTGAGCGTGGAAATTTCGATTAAATAAAAGACAAGGTAGAGGGAATTAATTCCTCTCAACTTTTTTTTACTGCGAACACACTTGTTAGTAGTAGAAAAACGGGTGGGGGGTGGGGTGTGGGGGGTCCGGTTTTTGAATGTAGTGAGCTTTGTTATTTTGAAATGAACTATCACTGTCTCCATTATTTTAGGGATTATCTCTAACATTAAATTTATTTTTCAGCATGTTTTTATATGTCAGTAACATTTATTTTGTAATTTGAAAGCGATCTGACACAAAAAAATTTTGTCACAAGATATCCTTCAACCTGGGGGGGCTTTTTAAATTTAATTTTTCTCCTGGGCATTAAAAAGTGTATTTGTTTTATTGGAAAGTAAAAATTTCTATAAGCGATAGAAAAGGGTGTCGTCCCAGAGTGGTCTTGCTTTAACACCAACTTCAATTATGCAGATAAGTTTTTTTTACAGAAACCACAGTACATAATATTATGCGATGTTAAATTGATGATAATGCTAAAACTAGTATGACAATATTGATATCTTGTACACAAAACTGGCACATAATTAATCAACCACGAACTTATATAAGAAACCTTGTATATGAAATTTTAATATTTGAAACTAAAAGTTGCCAGCAGTTTGTTGCCCGCGATTTCCAGTGAGACGATCATAGGCCAAATATCCCTTTTTAAATGAGGTAATAATCACTGCTGAAAAAATTGTGAAGTCCACTGGGAGATATCTGGCCCAATCTATTTCAGAATAATTGGACCTTTAAAATTAAAGAGCAAGGTTTTGGGGCCCTGAAGTCCCGTAGAATGAAGCAGTTTTCATGAGTACCACTGAAACACAAATTTTAATTGTAAAGATCCGAAATATTTGAAATGAATCTTTAAAAAATTTCAGTAATACTTGAATTACTTTAGCCTAGAGTTTGAGCAATACCAAGTCCCTAGAATCATCTTAGTGAAAATTACGATAATGATGAAATTTATGTCCGAGCTCTAAATCATATTCACAGTAGACATATTTAAAGGTTTCATGGTGTTATTGTTAATAAGCTCAAAAGTGTAAAGAAAAGTTCCCATTTTGTTCTTTTTTGGAGATTAAGGGCAATAAGGGTATCAGAAGCCATTTCTGATTGTGATCCAGTTATATATTTCACATGGAGTAGTAAAAGAATTTGCCTTCTTGCCAGGATATACTCGTACATTCTCGGTGTAAGAAGCCCTTTCAGGCAAAAACTGTCTAAAAATTCTTCCATTCTAATTTATTCCCTGTGCTCTAGTAGCGTTTGCATTGTGGCAACTTTGCACGAAAATACATAAAATACATAAAGTTCTAAAAAGTAAACTCTTTGTAAAAAATGCGTCGGATTCAAGCAATAGAAATTTAGTTTCCTGTATAAGGTATTTTCTGGTACCATACTGGCGTTGGAATTGTCACCCGCCGTCCACTTGTAATGTAAAAATATAAAGGCCCCTGTAGTTTTTTCAGAAACAATCTACTTCAGTCTATTGCGATCTATTTCCGGGTCTAATTTATTTTAGGTAGGCGTAGAAGCGTTTTTTAATAGAAAACGCGCATTTAAACATACATACAAAGGTTGAAAAAGCTTTCTTCAAGTCAAAGTATTTTTACATATGCCTATTGCAAGATAACTTCTGGTCTTTGCGCATTGCTTATTTTTGCAACTGGTATTATTATCTAACTGTCCAGATTCCACTAAAATTTTATTACGCAAAATAAGGTACTTAACATTTATCAAAAACGTTTCCAAATGTTATTATTTTAACCACTAGATATTTTCGAGAGAAAAGTTCCATCTTCAGGTGGTTCAAAAAAACACGTAAAAGTGTTTCTACCATAAGGTTTTCTAAATTTGGATGCATTTAAAACAATAACATAGAAAACAAAACAACAACAAAATAAATTGGGACACACGACAATACAAACACTAAGACGGAACCACCCACATATCATGAACCTGGAGGACAGTGTTCCATCTCATAATTAAACCATCTCTTGGATGGAACTTTTTGTTCCATGTAGTGGAAACCAAGTAAATAAACCAGGTGCCTAATTTTTTAAATAAGTGTTTTCCACATCACTTTTTCTTTGTTTCAGCCTATAGAATAGCTTAAGTAGCCAGAAAGAAACTGAAAACTCAAAATTGTTAGCTTCATTTGACAAATTTACTTGAAAAAATTGACTGTGCTTTAAAAATTATTAAAAGTACATGTCTTGCCGTTGTACCCTAATTGAAGGACCATTTTTGGAACAGGGGGGTTTTTGTTTGGCTTTAGTAAATTCAAAATTAGAACAATTTTGAGATATACTTTTAAAATAAATCACAGTGTGTACATTTCAAAATAAGGATAGTCAAATTTAGAAAAACTAAGGAAATTCCGATGTTTTTGAGAAAAAAGTAGACAAATCGGTTTTGAGTCTTTTACAACTGGTCAAAAACCACCCAAATAATCCAAATAAACACGTACTAAAGTTGGAGATACCATACTATTACGAGACGTGTGGCTTTTTTGTTTGGCCTAGAAGGACACCCTTTCAATTAAAGTTCACATTTCAATTAATATAACATTCAATATTTTCTCGCATGCCTTACGACTATACAACGTTATACATCTTTATTTTGTAAAGCCTTTTCGCTTGTTACAACTTTTCCTCACGTAATAAACATTCTGTTGTAAATGGAAAGAATAAAATCCTGATCAGTTTCTAAAATCAAGATAGGAGCAGGAGTTACGATATAAAGGTCGGTAGTTATTGAAGTGCAATTGCCAGGACAATCCATTCTCCTATTAGGTGTCTGGCTTACTACTGGCAACTTTTTGTAGTTTGGTATTGCAACTGGATGAATCATCCATCGGCTGCTGTTTTATTATCAGCGGATTATGCCAGTATTCAGCTATTTGCATAGTACAAGAGTTCAGTTTGGATTAATAAAAATAACTACAACAAAAAATGAGTTTAAGAGAGCAGACGTAATGTTATTTTTCCGCTTGTGGCACGTACTTTCTAAACTAGTTATTATTTATAATGTTTAGCCCTTCCCCACGCGGTAAACGGAATATATCCTTCAAAGTCTACTTTGGTGTTATTTAAAATAATGTAGTTGTTCGTGTCATCCGCTAGAGTTCAAGGTAGTCTGTTGACTAACTTGTTCCGAACAGCAGAATGTTACAGTTTGACACCTCATAGGCCGCGTGTCGCAGTTGGTGGGAGGGCGTAGGCTTTGTCCCCTCGTGGCGATTAAGTTGAAGCCTCACGTCCTGCGGCGACCATTAAACGCCGGTAAACGGATATATCCCGGCCACGGCATTATATTAGTGTTTAACGCTGTTTTTGCCATATTTCCTTATTTTACTGTTCGTTGTTCCTGTTTGTGTTTAGCATAATATTATCTTTTTATTTTGTTATTACTTTATTTGTTGTGTCGTTTAATAGCCCTGTAATTGTGCTATGCAATGGCGATCCCCTGAGGGATTTTGTGTAAAATTTGAAAATTTGTTATAAAATATAGGGGTCTGGATAATTTTGTGATACCCGTATATATTATTATTTCCCTAATAGGCCACCACTAACTAAAAAAATATTAGAGTTGGGTAAAATGTAAAAAAAAAAATTGTAAAGTTAATGTACGCGTTTATGGAGTCAAAACTGAACAGAGAATTCCGCGTGGGATGGGGTTACTAATATCAAGAATCATAACCAATTACTTTAGTTATATATATATTCGATACATTTCTCTTTGAATTTTCATACATGCATGATTATGCGAATTATTTGGATTAAAAAAAATTTTTTTTCCCTGTGTATTATTTTTTCTTTTTTTAAAGTTTGTTATTGACGATCGATAGGTTAGGACAGGATAAAAGGCTGTTCGTCATTTCATAAATCTGGTTAAAATCTGTCATTCCTGTGGGCTCTTAAGAAGTTTAGAGATTATTTCTTTTTCTTAATCAGAATCTTCCAGTCGTTTCTGGACGAGACTCCAACCATCTTTATGGTATATTTGAACCGCTTTTCTATCCATTCCTTAACTTCTTTCTGTTGTTATTATTTTTGTATTTAAATCAACCTCCCTCACATGACGGGGGGATCGGATAGATTCCCAATCCTCGGAAACGTTGTGTTAGTACGCGTCATATCCTATTAACGATGAACAATTAATTATTCTAAAAACTATAATTTATATTCTCTTGTTGAGTCCTCCCCTGAGATATCTGTTTATTGGTTGGAATTTGTGGCGAGTCTTAACACCAATTACCAGATTTTTTGTATTACAAGAACCAATTCACTCTGCGAATAGTTTGCAGGATCCAAAATAAATGCAAATATCGTAAATTTGCTTTTAAAAGACATAACACTTGTGGTTAATTGCATAACTTTAATGTATTTTATTCAAGTATGTTAAGCTGAATTAAAATATTGTAGGCAGTTTATTGACGAATCTGTTTACTAATAACAGTCAAGAGTGACCTTTGCAGAATATTAGTTACTACAAAGCGTGCAACACTTTTCTTTAGACCTCAGAAAAAGATAAGTGGAGTCAAATATTTGTGTAGTTTTTTCCATTCCAATTTTTGGGAAAAATGGTGGAAATTCAAGTCAAACCGAAATTGCAACCCTGTCTTTATTGTTCGCTTACAAGAAAATAAGATTGAGCGGTTTACTGAGGCCGAATTCGGTTGGTAGTGATACAGCAATAAGATCGCATAGCCGAGTTCTTTCATGGTGTTACCTTTCATATCCATCATTTTCTATTCAGATAATGTCTGGGCTTTGATGATACTTTCAATCTGTGGCTGGATTATTTGTAAAAAATATAATGCTGGAGTACAATATCTATATATTTCTATAATGATATTTTTGATTCAAATAGTTATCTGCTAGTACAATTTTAACATATACGGTAAAGATATTAAAAACTAACTAATATAATAAAAAGTTATTTTCCCTTCAAATTTGTCTGAAAATAAATTTCTTACTTGCAATCACCACAATTTT
>NW_025777894.1:0-48724 GCF_021130785.1 Homalodisca vitripennis
ATTCGTTCTAGTCACATCTAATAAGTTGTAATTCTTTGTCTTTCAAATCTTTTATGGATTGATTCTGATTCCTGTTTTTAAGAGTTATAATTCATCAAAGTACTCTCTGGCCATATATTATATATATATATATATAATATATATATATATATAATATATATATATATATATAAAGTTTCCGAAATATTTTACGAAACTGTTTTGCTACCGTTATATTTATTAGTTAATCTTTTAAAACCCATATTTAGTAAATACAGTCTTACAGATTTGTTAACTATATCATATCATGGTAATGATTATTTATTGGCATATACATAAATTTTAACTTTTAATACATGTATAATTGTTACTTATAAGTTTATTTTTATGACAATCCAGAACAACTTGTATAAACTCGTTGTACATGATCAATTAACAAAAACAATATAAATGAATGAATTCAATAATTTAACATTTATTTAAATTACAAGTATATATATATATATATATATATATATATATATATATATAAGTAGATATGAATATGGCGGTCCTAGGACACTTTTGGGGAACAGTCAGAAAATCAATGTAAAATACTGTCCATTGAACCATAAAACAAATCTGAGAAATCAAACAGGAAATCACGAATGTTAAATAACCGAATCTATAGCTGTGTTTTACTGTTCAATGTTTGCTTCTACATTTATAAGCTGTTTTAATGAAAAAATCCAGAAATCTTAATGAAAAATCCTATAAACGGAAAAAAATGAAATTTGCTAACAATCACTCGAGAAGTCGGGGAGAATGTGAGTAAAAACCGCATTCTTTTCACGAGGTTCTTCATTTACTTTCTCCAAATGTACTATAAAATCATCAAAAGATTTCAGGTTTAAAATCGTAGTCAAACTCAATGTCCAAATAGTGAAAGATTATAGGTTAAAATCTTCTCATAATAAACGCGTGTATTTAAACCTACAAACCTAATGTATTCTTTGAAAAGGAAAATAATTTTTTCAACGGTTCCAAGAGATAAGTAAAAATTTTTATTCTGTTTTCTAAAATTCTGTAACAAATTGTGTTTGTTTTTTACCTCCATATTGCAATTTTGTAAGCAGATTATTCAAATGTGTTAGTTTATTTCGAAATTTCTTAGGTTTAGGTCTTTCATACAAAAATTAAATTACAATCTCTACAAACTAATCTTTTATCAACAATTTCTCCTCTATTATAACACTTGTAAACAGTTGGCATTATACTCTTCCATTTTTACAAAAAGAATAAATGGGAAGGTATGGAACTAACTCTGCCGAGATATAAATTTTTCAGCGCAAATGTTTATGTTTATATGTCAACTACCGAGATAAAAAGAAATGATTTTATTTTATTATTCAACTATTTAGGATATTTTGTCTATGATTACAAAGATTATTACGGAAGAAATCGAGATTTTTTTCATTAGCGAAAGAGTATATTTTTAAAGTTTTAGAAGGAATGAAGGAGAACAATATGAACATCATTAACTACTGAATTTCTCTAATATCGTTCTTAATCACATCATAGGCTAAAAATTTCTCAGAAACCACAACAACATAACAAATCGCGTTTGTTAACAGCATTTTGAAAATCCATATTGATAAATTATATCGTTCTTTGAACCAGAAATATTTGTCAAAACTCTTTGTTGTATCAATGACATAAATAGGTCTATTCGCTAAAAATTCTTTAGGATTGTAATACATTTCCTTATTATTACAGTAAACTTTCTTAAAATCTTGATACATCTGATACATGATTCTGAAAAGACCTCCGGAAATGTTTAAATTTTGTAATTCATCTGGATAATAAGAAACCGTTCAATTTTTACTCTGATATTTTTTTACATTAAACTATCAAAAACTTTGAAGGATTTTTTTCTTGATTATTCTGTCTATCTGTTTGAAAACCTATAATAACGAACTTGGGATTGAAGATATTTCTATAAAATATTTGTAATATCGAACGAATAAGTTGTTCCGGAAATACCTTTTTGTTCAATACATTGCCAATCTAGAAAATTAAACATAATGTTTTGACTTTTTGTAATTTCATCAATTCAACCTAATTTTACTCGTGGTTTTATAATCAATCATTGGAACTCTAATAAAAAAAATCTGTAATTGTTATTTTTCCATCAACAGGCATAACATTTCCAGTTGCAGTCTTCAGAATCTCATCATTGTCTTCTGCTCTTATAAAACTTAGATAAAATCCTCCTTTATAGATCGGAATAGTAACATTTTCAAAAAATCCTAATCCAAAATGAGAGATAAATTTCCAGCTGCTTCAAAAACACCAAATTTAAAATCTGATTCAAAGCCATTAGAAGTTTGAGAAATAACATCACTTTTTGAATACGAAATAGTTCCTTTAATTGTGCTTAATTGGCCACAGTTTTCGACTTCTTCTATCAATTTATTGTGTTTTCTTACTTCAATCTTAGAAAATAAAAACGGTATAAAATTATCGATTAATCCAACATTATCAGTTCCAAGATATGCTTGACCATCTTGTTTTGTTAAAGTTCCAGAAATATAAAACTGGAAGTTAGACGAGCAAAAGTTATCTCCAAAATCAATATTAAACTCAGTTCTTTTATTCGGTTTATTCAAATGTTGTTTACTAATTGGATAGAAATTTTTAAACTCCGCCCTTTCAATATCACTAGCATATTTTCTGTAGTCCGCCATTTAATAATAAGAGAAAATTTAGAAATTTTAAACATCATGTATAAGAAAGATATCATTTTTTCATCGATCTAATGTACGTTTTTATAAGAAAAGATATAAATTTTAGTCATTTTTAATGATCTACTTCGTCATATTCGGGATTCTCTTCCTTAAATTTTGCGATCTCGGTCACATATTTCAATAAAATTTGCACAGGATAGTAACCGCTATCTATAATATTATTCCAATCAACTGTATCTTTATTTTCATCCAAAAATTTTATACTCAAGTGTTGATAGAGACAAAGAACAGACATATGATCTTTTAATTGATAATGTATATTTTCTTGAATGAACTCTGGGGACAGATTTTGATATTTAGCAATGTTATACCAATTCAATTTGTTTACGTATAATCTCATCATATCTTCGGATAATTCATATTTTTGAGAAATATCATCCCAATGTTCTTTTTTTCAAATCTCTTTCGTGTTGCATTATAAAAAGATCGAAAGCACTGTAATGTCCCGCCATCTCTATTTATTAAGAAAAAAATTCAAGTTTTTATAAATTGGCTCTTTTTAGCGTTACATTCAGCACATTTTCCAGAAACTCTTTTAACTCCATTGATATTTGCATAGTATTTTATATCACTTGTTGCAGTTTTTTCTTTACATCTCACACAGTATATGAGCGCCATTTATATAAGGAAATTTTATCATGCATAAAACCCTGCGAGAATACCTATTTCAGTAAGATCTTCCTCGAACTTATTAATTTTTTCTTCTAATTTTTGAAATTTGACAGCATAAGAATCATTGTATTCAACAAATTTATGACCAATATTCTCAAAAGTTTTCGTAGCATCTAAACTAAACTTATCAAAAGACTCTTTAAATCTAGTAAGTTTTTCATTAATTTCACTAACATCGTCTACTGATCTTTTACTTCTTTCATCAAGTTTTTCATAGACTTCTGTTGTAAAAATCTTTAACATGCTGTTTATGATTCTCATAATTTTGTTTTAGTTCATTAAACATTTTAATAGGATCTTCTAATTGAATCATTACAACAACATCAAATGGATTAATTCCTTTACTAACACTGCTAATTCTTTTTCCTTTAAAATCTAAGGCATTTTTTAAGATTCGGATCATGTAAATCAACAATATCGATGTTTTCTGATAATTTTAGAGGTTTTAAAAATTTGTTCTTTAACAACAACATCATGTTTGTCAATACTAGGTCGAACACCGACAATTCTTTTTTTATTAGCCAAACTAACATAATTCTTTTCAACTTTGATCGCTTCAGTAATTTTATCAGCTTTTTCGATATGAGACATTAAATTGGTAAATATTTTTTTTGCACCATCTTCAAATTCTTTTTTTCAATGTTTTTATTTTATCAGCAACTTCATTTGAACTCATGAAATTTGCAAGTTTGTTATCATATTCTGCTTTAAAATCTTCAATCTCGACAGCAAACATATCTGAATCTGGAAGGTTTTGTAATAAATTTTCTAACTTGTTATCAAACTCATTTCTCAAACTATCAAAATTCAAACTATTATCTACATTTTGAATAATTTGTGTTCCAAATACGTCAAAAATATTTTGTGAATCCATATTTATTAAGTAATAATTTGTTAACAACTTCTTTAAAATCTTTACCAGTACTCCAGTTCATTCAAAACAAAAACACATAAATGACCACAAATTGGGGGATCTTTATAATCTTGAATCTGAGAATCATTGTAGTAGACGCTTGATTTTTTCAAATATTTAATCAATTCTATAGGTGGTTTGTCCTCAATTCTTCCATACGAATCAAAATAACATGCATTCTTATCATTTTTATAATAACAAATCCAATGCGTTCCACTTCCCATAATCGAGTCTAAATTCACAATTCCACATTCAAATTTCTTAACTTTTTCAGGTAATGTATCTCTCATGAAGATTCCTCTAAAATTTTTAATATTTTTGCAGATTTCTTCCAATTCCCCGAATGTTAAAGGTTTGATTTCAAAATTTTTTTTTTAATGTTTGATTTCACGTAATTCAAAGTTTTTTCATCTAATCCAGATCCTGTAACATCTTCCAACTCTTTATCTAACCAATTTAAAATGTTTCGAACAATAGGAATCACATCCTTTTTAACGATTGGAGCAGCTTTACGAACATAAGGAACAACATTTTTAACAACTGGAATATTTTCTCCAAAATCTAATAAATCTTTCAAAAGTCCACCATTTTTAAGTTCCTTTCAACTGATTATAAGAAAATTCTATTCTGGTTCCTTTATTGTTTTTCTTATGTTTTTCGAGTTTATTGTATTGTCTATTTGTTAAAAATATCTTATCTTCGCCATTTTTTAGTTGATCTATTTTAAATTGAATACTAACGGGTATTTTCTTCTTAAAAGCGGATTTTATTTTTTCTTTCTGATTTTTGCTGAAATTTACATTCACCTCCATTTATATAGTTAAAATTTCAAGTTCTCTTCGATTCCCATTCCTAGTTTTCTCTTCAAAAACATTGCTCCAGCTGTTGGAAGCGCAACAAATCTTTCACCTAAACTAGCATCTTTTGATAAAAATCTATCCATTGCTTTATCTTGCAAAACTTTATCTGCTATATGTCTGGAATTTGTGTCTCTATGTTTTGCATAAAAAATATCGTGTTCCATAGCAGCTTGATCTAATTTATTTATACCAGGATCTCCTCTTTTTAGTCTTTTTTCGAGTTTTGTGCCAGGCCCCAGATACTGATAAGTTGGTACGTGTAATTCAAAAGGTAAAATTGTTGATAAAATCATTCAAAAGTCCACTACCCTCAATCATAGATGAACTTATTGCCGGCAAAATTCGTTTTAAATATTTAATTCCATCAGGTTTTTCAATCATTTCGTCAAGTTTGTTCGAAATAAAATCTTTAATTGCTTTCTTTTCATTCAAAAAATTGTTATTTCCAGCCTTCTCTTGAGCATAAATATAATTTATAATTCCATCGAGTTTTGTCAAATCGTCGATATATCTGTACTCAATCTTATTATCATTGTATTTTCTTACACCTGATCCTTCTTTTCGTTTTTCCCAAATTGGTTTAATTAATTTAATATATTTTTTACCTCTACTTGACTTAGGCTTCTTAGTAGATGGATCATTATTTTTGTAAATTGAGTCAGATTCCCATAAAATTTTCTGTATACTTTTTCAAATCTTCTTCAGAATATAAATTATCTTTTGGAGCGTCATAGTCTGTTAATAATCTCCATAAACCTTGAGTTCCTTCATATGTTTTTTCATTAATAATGATATCATTATGTTCAAAATTAACGGGTAAATTTCCAATCATAAAACTTCTCTTTTTTCTGTCCCAATACAAACCAAATTTATCATCCTTTGCTCTAGGAAGAAATTTTTTATCAATTTCACCAATTATTATATCCGTTGTTCCAGGACTTATTGGTTCAACTATGGTAGAGTCTTCAATGATTCGAGGTCTAAATGGTGTTGAAGATGGTAATTTTGGCAATACAAACTCTTCAGATTCTGGAATCGAAATATCAGCAAATTGTCGTACAACTGGAACCAAATTCATTAAATTTTGATTATCGCTTAAAACATTTTCAATTTTGCCCTCAACATTTTTTATTGCAGAAGTTACAGGTTGATTAAATTTTTTGAATAAAATTTCTTGTTCTTTTTTCATCCATTCGAATCTGTTCTTTAAATTCTTTGATTAATTTCTTTTCTATTTGATCAAGTTTTTTTGCTTCTTCTGAAGTTACGTTCGCCATTTATTTAGGAAAATTTTGAAACGTGAACGTGAAACGTGAACGAGAACGTGAACGAGAACGAGAACGTGAACGTGAACACGAAAGCGTGAAAACGTGAACGTGTAACGTAAAAACGTGAACACGAAGCGTGAAAACGTGAACAGATTTACCGTTTTTCAGTTGTTTTCATAATGTAAATAAAAAGTAAAGATAATGTAAAAATAATTGTAACAAATATTTTATCGAGTAAATTTGTCAGGCCACTAAGCAGCATTTATATTAGAAAATTTATTCAAATATTTACCATTTTTAGGCTTCAAAGTTAGATTAATTGTTAAAAATCCATAGTCTTCTTTCCAAATTTTATCACACAACTCAATAAAGTGGTTAAAAACTCATATCAGAACCAACATAATTGTTGTAAATCTTTCTCGAATAGTGATCGTCTTGCTTAAAAACACACAACATATTTCAAATTATTTCTAATAACTTGTTTATCAACCTTTGAAAAGCATTGGGAAAGATAGATACAAGATATGTTTTTGAGACGAGACATTACGAAATATTCCTTAATAACGTCCTGATTTTCTAAAATACAATCATCGAAAACGATTAAAGAATTTGGTTTACATTCGCTTAAGTGAACTATGTCCTCGGAAGCATTATAAAAATGTGATATTTTTTTGTTTAAGTTTTTCTCAATATTTTCAAATCTTTCTTGTAATTTTTTATAGGCGTCTTGTTCTAAAGATTTACTAAAAACATACAAATTGGAATAAGGAATCAACCTATTGTAGATAAAATTCAATAATAAAGTTGTTTTTCCACATCCACTTGAACCAACAATTAACAATCTGATTGGTTGATCTTTCTTATTTTCTTCAAACGTTTGAAGTTTTATCTGATCTTTTTGCTTTAAAAATTTCTCCATTTAAATCGCAAAAATGAAACTATTCAAGTTGACTTCAGAAAGCTCTAAATTAGTTTTAAACTTAGAACATCCTATTCATTTAGAGGAAGAATCAAATTATTTCATCGGTTTAAGCGGTTTTTATTCTGACAATGTTGTAATAAATATTAGTGAAAGTTCTCCTTATTGTATAGGATTTAGTGAGAAGAACATAACAAAATATTATGGTTTAAACAAAGGATATTACACTTTCGATCAAATAAAAAATTCCCTTAAAAATTATCTGAAAACATTCAAACAATCAGATAAATCTTTAAACTTTGACGAAAACAAATTTGAAATGCAAAAAAATTATCTCTCTAATAAAATTCAAATAAAATCACCAGTAAGAATAATGTTTTCAGCAATTATTGTAGATTTATTAGGGTTTGTTCAAGAAACTATTGAGCCAAATCAGGTATATTTAGGAAATAAAAACGCCAAAATTTAGACCGTTCGATGTAATTGAAGTACATTGTAATCTCGTTGAACCTAGTTTTGAAAATCATACCGAACATCTTCACAAAGAATCGGAAATTTTGTACACTTTCTTTCCAAATGTTGCTTATGGATCAAAAAATCAGTGAAAAACCGAATGAAATTGATTATATTCCAATTAGAAAAAATATTAAAAGAATTCAAAAAATCGTTCTAACTATACAAGACTCTGAGGGAAATTTATTAAATAATGAGAGTAAAACAACAATATATTTAAGATTGTTGAAGCAACGGACATGAATCATGGGGAGCTATTGAATAGCTTACCTTCAAACTTTCAAGAAAACACTGTTTTCAACCTTTACACTCAAATAATAGCTTGTTAAATTTTTTCTATCTAAATGGAGTCTGTTGTGGATCTACTCAATAATCAACTTACATTCAATAATAAAGACATTTGCACGATTGTTGACGAAAATAATGAAATTTGGTTTAAGGCTAAAGATGTTGCAGAAATATTGGAATTTAAAAATACGAGACAAGCTATCATAGATCATGTTAAAGAAAAATACAAAAAAAAGATTTGAAAACATAGATTCTGACAAGGGTATCGAATCGCGACTCTTACAAAAATTACATCCAGACACTATTTTCATCAATGAACCAGGCATATATTCTCGAAATAAAAATTACTAGTTAAATTTCTTATCTATCTAAATGGAGTCAGTTGTAGACCTACTCAATAATCAACTCAAATTCAATAATACAGAAATTCTTACGATTGTTGACGAAAATAACGAAATTTGGTTCAAAGCAAAAGATGTTGCAGAAATTTTAGAATATGAAAACACGAGGCAAGCTATCATAAATAATGTCGATAATGACGATAAAACAACGTTTGAATGTATAAATTACAGGAGTCTATCCCATAGACCCCGAGAAAATATTCAAAAACATACTATTTTCGTTAATGAATCTGGTTTATATTCTTTAATTTTGAGATCTAATAAGCCAGAATCAAAATTGTTTAAAAAGTGGGTTACAAAAGAAGTTTTGCCAAGTATTCGTAAATTTTGTGAGTACAAACTTGAAAACAAGATTAAATATTTAGAGGACGAAGTTAAACACTTGCAAATTAAAGATGAAATCAAAACGGAAATAATCGCAAAAACAAAGTGTAAAAATTGACTTAATGAAACCAGACCTTGTTTGTAAAGATTTTGATAAGAAAAAACACCATGTTTTTGTGTTAATTAAGAAGAATCACATGTGGGAATGGCCTTATTACGTTATCAGAGCTCAGAAACGAGAAATACCAAACCGATTAAAACATCTAAAAATAAATTATCCTGAATTAGAGATTTTGTTCATTGATGGACGAACCAAATTCTATCAATCTGTATAACCAAATGAAAGAATCTTTGAATATTTTATACAACGGAAATCATTTTACTACAAATATGGCAGAATCTCGACTGATTTATAGAAATATCTAAATTGCACGTTGAAAATGTTAAACTCTCGAATTATGATATTTTGTCTGTAAATGTTTAGCATAACTAGGTAACCATTGTAGAATTTTTTTTTCATATTCACAAGACGTTTCGTTTTTTATAACTTTCGCTGAAAATTTTTTTAGCACAATCTTTGCAAAAAGCATCTTTTCTATCTTTACTATACTGCCAGTTATTAAATTCAGAAATATTTTTAATTTCTTTACAAAAGTAACACTTTTTCTCTTCTAAAGTTAATTTGTCCATTTTATCATATAATTCCTTACAATAACAGTCTTTTCTATTCTTTTCCTTATAAAATTCTTGACACTTTGTACATTTCTTTTGAGACTCCATTTATATAGAACAAATTATTACACGATGAAAATGTTAAACTCTCGAATTATGATATTTTGTCTGTAAATGTTTTTGAAGATAAGGTAACCATTGAATGATTCGTCCACATTCGCAATGAGTTGGTTTTATTTTGACTTTCTCGGAAAATTCTTCTAGCACAATCTCTACAAAAAGCCTTCTTTTTATCTTTACTATAATGCCAATCACAAAATTTGGAAATATCCTTAATTTCTTTACAAATACAACATTCTTTCTCTTCTAAAGTTAATTTTTCTATTTTATCGTATAATTCTCTTTCATATTTATTATGACAATCTTTACAATAATTTCCAAATCCGTCTTTTTTAGTTCTATTTTTATAAAATTCTTCAAAACCTTTTATTTCCTTGCACATTGAACATTTCTTTTGAGCCTCCCATTTATATACAAAAAATTATAGCTTTGACTTTCTCAATTCATATTCGTAAAAACTTCCACTTATTTCTTCATTATTTAAATCTTTTATACTATAAGTTACAGGATCTGTGTTATTAATTTGATAAATCACAAAGATTTCTCTTGACCAATTGTTCTTATATTTGTTCGAAAATGTTTGTTTTTTACTAACAATTCTTACATGATCATCGACTTTAAATTTAGTTTTCGTGTGAATTTCAGGTGGAACATACTTGAAAACGGTCTCTAAAAACTCCTTTTCTGCATCCTTATCTACGTCTTTGGGCTTCATTTTGATTGTGCTGTGAACTGTATCATTGTAATTTGTGACTATTTTTTGAAGAATATCGATCCATTTAAAGTTTTTATTAATCTCAAAAATAACTTTCATCCTTTCGTTTTGAGTTCTGTTATATCTCTCTTACGATACTTGATTTCTCTTCGTTTTCAGTATGATAAATCTTAATATTGTATTTCCTCAAAACATCGTTAAATTCTTTATTTTTGAACTCTAAACCCTTATCTGTATGAAGTAAATTTGGAGGTTTATGCCTGATTTTTATCGCGTCTTTTACTATATCTTCGAAAGCTTTTGAAACATCCTTGCCGTTTTTTCTTTTGATAGCTCTTGACCAAGCATATTTTGAGAAAGTATCAATAACATTTAACATATACTTGAATCCATCATTTTGATCCGAATAATTAGACATTATAACTAAATCTGCTGCCCATAAATCGTCAATTCCTAGTGTTATAATTTTTCTCTTTTTAAACTTTTTTCGTACTGGTGCATGAATTTCTCTAGCTTCAATCTCTATTTCTTCTTTATTCTTTAATTCTTTCTTTACTTGTTTTTCATAAGGATTCTTTATAAATTTACTCTTATTTGTCTTACATTTTGAACATTTTGCTGCAATTCTATACAATCCGTTTTGAGTTTGAACGATTTTAGAATCTATATTTTTCGTTTTTTTCTTGCATTTGTGGCAGTGAATCAAATCATCTTCCATTTACATGTCAAAGTTTCCAAGTTTATTTAACTCATCTAATATATCAGATTTTGCTTCATTTTTATACCCATAAGGTACTGTATCGATCTTATTTTTCTAGGACAATTCTCTTATCATCTTTAGCGTTCAGTGCCAGCTTGTTTATGGTAACTGTGTACAACTCATGTTTGTAGCTTTTGATTACTGCCATCTCCCTAAATTCTTCTTTATCTTCGAACAAACATCTCTTCAAGTTTTCGATATTTATTGTTTTATTTACAACGCTTCTCTTAATTCCTTTACACCTAACTGGATTTTTTGTCTAGATATTTGTACGAGTACATCTTTGATCTTAAACCACAAAATTCTTCTAAAACTTCGCTATTTAATTCATCTTTGAATTTCCCTATTACCTTCTTATTTTTATTAGTGAAACATTCGTGATCTTTTGGATAATCGCTCGTATCAAAGTCATCTATATTTTCTTTAATAATTTTAAAAGGATCTCGTTTCAATTCTACGAAATAACTGTCTGTATCCATGTAACACAGATTCAAATCTGGATCATAGTTCTTTAATTTGTTGTAATAAAACTCGTACATTAGCAGTTTTGAGAGGTCGAGAACTGAAAATCCTATGTAGATTGGCTGGTTAAATTTTACTTTCTGTTTATACATGTGACTCGCTATACAGTTGTCGTCAAAGATATTAAAGCATTTGAAGTTTGTTTTCTTGGCCTGTTTCATTGAAAATTCTTCATTTCCTAGTTTGATATCACATCTATTTCGCACATTTTCCATAGATTTTCCAAAAACTGAGTTGTTCATTAACTTGTTAAAAGTCCTTCTCAAAGTCACTTGTAGCTTTGGTTCTCATGTTTGTGTTTAAAATCAATGTAATCTTTCATAAAAGGCTTCTGATCGAATGCGATAACTCTATTCACATGTTTTAAAATCATACCTTGTTCCAAATAGAACTTCAAATTTCTCGAATGAACAACGTATTCAGTTTTATCCAGTAGAGTTGTGCAAAGTTTGTTTTTAAAATGTTCTGGAGCAAGAGGTAAATCCTTGTGATGTTCGTGTAAATTTGTTGGATATTCTAGATCGACTTCAAGAATATAGCCATAATCTTCGTCGCCAGTGAGTTCCAAAATTGTTTCTTGCCATTCTGCTGTTGTATATGTTTTCGGGTTCATCCACTTGATATCGCCATATGGTAAATTTTGCATGAGGCCATACCCATAAAGGTTGTTTGCATCGACGTACAACAGATAGTTTTCGGGCTTTGTCTTATCAAAATCTTTCAAATATTTGTTATTTGCTTTAACATATCGTTTAATACATTGAGAAATGCCTCCGCGAATACCTTTTTCGATCATCAAATACATATTATAATCACTAATTAACTGTAATTCTATCTTCGTTAATTTTAACATAGCGTCCCATGCGAGACTTGGAGCTGTTAGATAATGTGCTGGATCAAGTTTGTAACAATTTAGACAAATATTTCTGAAATTTTCGAATATATCAGCGAGCAATAATACATCTTGGATATTGTACAAATCAGAGTAATTTCCTAGATTTTTCACTTTTAATTTGTTCCAAACGCTCAAGTAATATTGAAAATCTTTCTCAGATATGCTCTCATCTGTCAAAAGTGAATAGAAATCCTTGAATTTTCAGGTCTTCTGTGTAATCAAGTTTTTCAATACTATCGATAAATTCGTAAGGAAATATACCTTTTCCAGATAGAATTTTAAAAATCTCGTCTTCATCATTTGGCTGTCGTTCTATAATTTCATTCAATATTCTTCCATCCTGTATAAAAATGATTTGTATGCTTGAAATCATCTTTTTTGAGGTTTTTAGCTAACTTTTCAATAGATGATGCCATAAATCTGAACGTATCTACGAATGAAAACTTGATGAACTTTCTTGGTTTATCATCTTCAAACTCATACCCATATCCTGAATTTACTGAATAATTTATATATTTTTCATCTGTGTTTGCGATCAAATCAACATTTCCAATATTGTTTAGCCAATTCTTTTATGTACAAATGAGTATCGTAGTTACTCATATTGTGACAGAAAACTGGAATATTTTGAGGAAATTTGAGATTCAAGTTACAACATGAATGAGCTGCGCCTCGAAATTTACCTGTTAAATGACAATGATCTCTTACTTTATTATAACTCTTATCTTTCCAACTATCAGGAGTAAAACCATACTGAATTGACTCAACATCATAAGCAGACCATTCACAAATATGACAAAGACTGGAATTTTGGTACGCTAATTCTTCTTCTTCAGTCAATTTCATAGGTTTTTTGTTCTTAGAATTATATTTTGTAGCTATGTATTTTGATATTTTATTGAGTTCTTCAAACAATTTTGCAGGAACATTTGGCAAATCTTCTTCATTTTTGGCTCTATAACATATAGGTTTGTACATGCGATTTGTCACATTTGACACTAAATATAGAGTAAAACCATAAGGAATGTGCTTCTGAATCTTGGTTGTAGTCGATCTTTGCGGATTGTTCTTGCATGTCGGAATTTTTTCTAATATGCTCTCAAAATCCATATAAATAACGTACGGATGGCTAAACTTCTTTTGATAATTAGTAAATGATGTTGTTTGACCTGGAAACGGCATAATTGGCTTACAAACTTCATGTTGTTTGCAAATTTCTAAATGATCTGTTAAATCTCCAGATTTGTAGAAATGGCTTAAAACATCTTCTGCATAGAAATTTTTTGTGTTCATGCTTAGATAACTGAGAGAAAACGAGCTTATTTAAATCTGTTATCAAAACATAATGAGATTTGTCATCTTGTTTAACATACAATAAATCGATTTCTAACTCGGCATCATAAATTTCTGAAATTTGTAACGGAACAATATTAATTTTTTCATCATAAGTATAGATTATTTATAGACATTTTTGGATATTTGTACTTGGAATTGGAGCTGCGTTTCTCGAATAATTGTATATCTTTCAAAGACATTGGATACTCAAAACCAGAAAATATATCGTCAGTTACAAATTTTTTGTATTGTTTTACACGTTCAGGATGAAATTTTGATTTTTCAATTGCACATCGGATAGAGTAAATAAAGCAATAGTCATCTTCATTTTTTGATATTTACACAAGCTTTCTTTACCTTTATTTCTTGTGGTAAATCGATATATGATCCTGCGTTCAGCATTTCGTGTTTATTAATGCTCAAAACTAGTTGTTTACAGCTTTTGAATGTCCATCCAGAACCTCTATTTGGATGATTTGTCTGTTCTCGATGTGTTAATTTATTAAATTGTTTAGAAATAAAGTCGTTTACGTCAAATATTTCGTCTGCTTTTATAGTAAAATACATTGGACAAGTTTGTGTTTCACCGTTCACTAAAGTTCGTTCGTATTCGCATTCTAAAGAGAGATATCCTTTACTATTTTTTCACAGTTTCTTGAAACTTTTCGATTAAACTTTTAATTTCTGGGCGCAAAATAGAAAGATATTTGTAAATTGACATGAAATTGTCGTTTCCAAATTTGTTAAAATGTATTGCTTGAAAAGACCGTGTATTGAGGATAAAACTTCTACATCTATGATATTTTCAGGTTTTTCATTAAGAGTTTTGTCAATTTCTTCGATCATTTCAGACTTAGTTTTATCGTTTGTTTCAATGGACAATTTTTCAGCGATTGATTGAATTTTTTCATCATTAAATAGATTGAGATCTTTTTTACTTTCCTTAAAATTTTTCTTTAGTTCACGCAATTTTTCTATATTATACATGTTTTGGTGATCAGCAATTTGATTTTCTTTAGCCCAATTCCTCAAATAATTTAGTTCTTTTTCATAAATGTCTTTGTTTTTTAGATAGATTTTTCGACTTATAATGTCGGGTATAATGATGTTCGAAAATGTCTTTTTTGCAGTACGGGCAGGATATCTTTTTCCTATCCATTTAAATAGGGAAAATTTGAATCTGCCAAGTTTTACTATTTAGTAAAATATCTTTTTATTAAGCTGAAAAATAGCAATAATTCAGTAGATTTCTAAGGATTTTTATCAAAAATTTGATAAAAATTAGCACAATTTATGTAGAAACAGCGTTAAATGTTTCTATTTATATAGGAAAAATTTAAAGATTTTGATACAAATCAGCAGAATTTATGATTTAACAGCGTTTAGATTCTTCTATTTATATAGGGAAAATTTGTATAACTCAGACTTTGAAAAGTGGAGAATTTTACTAGAATTTGACACAAATCAGCACAAATTGTAGTAAAACAGCTGTAGATTCTTCTATTTAGATAGGAAAAGAATTTATTTAGAGATTTTCTAAATTTCAAATTTTTAGTGATTTTTCGAGAAATTTCGTTCAAATTATCAACTTTTAAGCTAAAAATCCGCAATAATTAGAGATATGTCAGTAGATTTTCAGGATTTTTTAAAAAAACTCTAGTATGTATGCACCTTAAGAGCTGTGGTTTTGACCCTAAAAACACGTTTTTTAGGGTCAAACCCGGTTTTTTGTGTATTTTGGAAGTATAGTGTTGATTTTTCACCTTAAAAGTGCAGAGAAGTATTACTTTTTTTTCTATGTAAATGGCACTGTTACAAGAGTTGAATAAGGTTGGTGATTTAAAGTTCAAAGAATACAAGAGATTAATAGAATTAGAAGAAAATAAGAAATACAAAATTGTGAATTTGGAGGAAAATGAAAGATAAATTCGGGTTTACAATAATTGCCGAGTTGGAAGATTGTAAAGTACACTTGCCAAACAGATTTTTTGACTGTTTTGGATGAAAAAAAAGATTAAAGAATTGAACAAAAATGAAAAATTACACTTGGTTGTTACTGGAAAGAAGACTATTAAAGATAAAGACTGTGTTACAATTAACTTCGTGGAATAAAGATTTCGAAGATTTCTGGATTTTTTCATTAAAACAGCTTAAGAAATTAGAAGCCTACAATGAACAGTAAAACAGATATAGATTCGGTTATTTAACATTCGTGATTTCCTGTTTGATTTCTCAGATTTGTTTATGGTTCAATGGACAGTATTTTACATTGATTTTCTGACTGTCCCAAAAGTGTCCTAGGACCGCCATATTCATATCTACTTATATATATATATATATATATTATATATATATATATATATATATATATATATATATATACTATCTCACTTATTTAAATGAAAAAAACAAAGTTTATAAGGCTTCTATATATTTCGTGGGATTTGATACCCACATCTTCAGGAAGCATAATATAAATATGAAGAAAACAAGAAACACAACAAATAAAAAGAAAATAACCAAAAATGAAAACACGTAACTAATACATTCAAAAACTCAGCTGATATATCATTAATGGCACAGATGGAAATTTGGAAAAGTTAAATTTATCTTAAATTTAAACCATTTGGGTATTTTGATTTTAAAAGTAATTGATGTGCTTGTTCCAGATTTTTTTAATTTTAATCTATTTAAATTTTCTTCAGGACAAGGGAAGGCCTTATTAATTCCTTTAAGGTTATAACATTCTTCAATGTTGTCTGTTTTGTACTCAGCAGCATGTATGGCCAATGGTTCCTCCTTGTCTTTATGGAAAATATCAAATATGTGCCCCGTTATTCTGACTCTAAGATGGTTAGATGTTTGTCCAATGTACTGTTTGTTACAAAATTTACAATTAATTTGGTAAATTACATTCATAGAGTCACAGTTTACTTTGACAATGATGAGATAAGTTAAACCTGTTACGTTACTTTTGAATTCCTTAGAGTTTTTCATAATTTTGCAAGAACCGCAACGTGGTTTGTTGCACGGTTCACATCCATTAGTAACGGGTTGTTGTAATTTAGGTAGTTTAGTTTGGACAAGTTTGTTTTTCAAATTTGGAGGTTTTTGAAATATTACTCTAGGTGCTTTAGCCATAAAAGTTTGGGTATCTGAAGAGGAAAGTAGGACATTTATGGGCGATTTTCATAATACTGTTAATTTTGTGTAGGCCAGAAAAAACGGTGTAATAAACTTTGGTTGTGTTTTATAATTGAAGCTTGCTGGAAGTTTTGGTTTGTTTATTTGATTTTTTTAAATTTTGTCTGGGTAATTTAAATGTTTTAAAAGTGTTGCTTAATTTTTCAATGTAGTTTAAGAAGTCTATATCATTACTGCAGAGCTTCTTGGCTCGTATAGATAATCTTTTTGGAATAGACTTTTTTTATATATTGGATGGCAACTTAAAAAATTTAGATAGTTCTTTGTGTTTGTTGTTTTAACATGCAATTTTATGTTTATGTACTGTAGCCTGATTCTAAGAAAATGCCAAACATCCTAAAACGGTTATCGTAACATCAAAATAGTTCCATGTAAACTTCAAAGGAGAGAACTGCAAAGATTCCATTCCATGATGCCATGAGAAAAATATATCATCGATGAAAACGTACCCATTTCAATGGTTGGAAGGTTTTTTGAGGCTAGAAATTTATTCTCGAATTCGCCCATGAACAGGTTAGCATATGTGGGAGCCATCCTGGTGCCCATAGCTGTACCCAAAAATTGTAGATAATTTTTGTCGTTAAATTTAAAATTGTTCATTGTAAGGACGAATTGCATTAAATTAATTAAAAAGTTGGTCGATGGAATAACATTATTTTTTCTAGCGTCTACAACACTCTCTACAGCCTGCAGGACTCTCTTTATGTGGTATGTTTGTGTATAGAGCATCTTCATCTACTGTTACGAGAATCGAATTTTTCAGGAATTGGTTGTTTAACAGTAGTATTTTTTTCAATGAAGTCAGTAGAATTTTTTATATAGGCTGGTAATGATTTTACAAACAGTTGCAGTTGATCATCAATATAAGCTGAAATTCTTTCTGTTGGGCTCTCATAGCTAGAAAACAATAGGTCTACCACGTGGATGACGAATGGGTTTGTGGATTTTTGGGAGTGTATAAAAATATTGGTGTTCGAGGCCATTTTGGACTTAATAATTCAATATTCTTTGATGACATACCTAGACTGGGACCGTAATCTTTGAGGTAATTTTTGATAACTTCATTAAATTTATCTGTAGGATCTTCCTCCAGAGGCTTTTACGTATTTGTATCAGATAACTGTGTGGAAGCTTCTTCAATGTAATCTTTTAAATTTAAAATAAACAATCTTACTTCCTTTATCAGCCGGGAGAATGATTATATTGCGATTGTTTTTCTGTGATTGAATGGCTCGGATTTCATTTTGGGATAAGTTATTCTTCTTATTAAAAACTTTTGAAATTCCGGGTTTGACAAATTAGACAATACAATGTTAATAAACTGTTCAATTGGGTAATCTGCAGGAAGAAGGGGAGGTTCCCAATCCGATTTTTTTTAACCTATTCAAGCAAGGAAGAATTTCATCATTACAAAGGTTTTGTTGTTTGCTAATGAAAAATTTTAGTCTTAATTCCCGGGAAAAGGTGAGAGCGTCATTTGTTAGGCTTATTTGATTTAACATTTTGGAGTAGATAACAAGATGAAAAATTAAATAAACTTATCACCAATATCACAATTAGGTATGTTTATTATATTATCATTATTTATTAATATTTCAGACATAAATGGTCAAGTCATTCTTGAAACTTTAGCAAAATCTTATTGAATCCTACCGCTGAATGTCGAATACCATTTTCATATTGTAGTATTAAACATTTCAGATTGTGCGACCTGTGCTCAGATAAATAGAGCTTCTACAATAAATGATCAATATTAAAAATAAAATAGATTTCGTCAGCTCATATCACAAATTAGATTTTTTATTATCTATTATTTATTTTATTTTTATTATATTATTATTATTTAGGGATTTTAGACATAAAATTATTTAAGCTTATATAGAAGCTTTATCAAATACTTGTTGAACCAAACAGTGATAAATTTTTACTAAATCTAGTTATCAATGTTTTATATATTGTTAACTTATTAAATATGTAAAAGAACATGAATAACTGTATCTATATCATGTAATTAACACGTTTTTGCATACATGGCTACATATTACTAACTTTATAAACACAAGTTTTCAGAGCATTATTGATATTAATTAAATGTAATCTCTTAACAGATGAGTGCAGGATGTATTTGATGTACGATTCAATTTCTGAAGGCCAAACAACCTTGACTCTAAACGATCATGAAAATCATATTAAGAAGAAACTAAACTATCATTTTCATTAGAAAATAAAGAATTATAGAAAACACCCAACGGTTAAATATATCCAAAACCGGAATATTATTCTTGTGTACATGCTTTAATAATTTACTCACCTCTTATACGCGGATCCAATTATCCAGCAACATATGGTGTTTGTTCCTGAAGTCGCGTAACAGAATTCACTGAAATTGCATTAAAAATATATAGAGCATAGGACCAATTCGTTTTTTTTATATATACAAGGTGAGTCAGAAATATGGTAAAAATATTTTAAGACGTGATTGTAGACCTAAAAAAAATAAGAAAAAAATGTTATATAAAGGTAGGTCCGGAAACGCTCCATTACTGAGTAATGGCTGGCGAAAGATTTTGCTTTGTTTTTAGTTCACCTGGTGAAATTAAGTGATTCTGAAAGGTTTTGTTCTTACTTTTTAACTAAAATAAGATGTATATATAAGGAAAATCATCTGAAAAATCAAATAAAACCACTCTAGAGGTTGTAGTGTGATCAGTTTTTGAGAAATAAGTATGAAATTTGCCAAAACTCTAATAACAAAAATACCGTCTTAAATGTTTGATGTCGAATAACATTGTTAAATGACCGATAAACAAATTTTTTTCCTAATACAGATTGTAGAGAATTTAATTCTGAAAAACAAGCATAATAAACCAAAGTTAACTAAATGTGTAAAAAAAAAAGTTATGAAATTGACTCCTCACGTATTACACTACGCAGCAAACGTTTGCTGTTTTTATAATAAGGAATGAGTGATTGGTAACGGCTGGTAATAATTAATTATTTAAACAACAACTGTTTTAAACATTTTTTAAATAATAAATTAATTAGCTGGGAATTTATTATTTAGATGACATATGTCACCTCATTGTTGAAACAAAACAACAAACTGTAAAGATTACTATGTGCTTGTGTTAAGTATTTTAACTAGTTATTTCCATCCATTTTATTAGTGATTTTGTGTTGTGTGTTTTCATTTATTAAAATGGAAGGTAATATTCAAGTGTATCCAAACTCTGATTTAGCAGAACATGCATTTTAATGTATGGTTTGGAAACGCTGCAATGTCCTAAAGGAACTTATAGATGACGATAAGACGTCTTCAGCAAGACGTCTGTCTAGCAAAAGAACTTTCCAAACCGCAGGTGTCAAAGCGCAAGATTTTTGCCACTATTCATCAACGCCTATCTGAAACAGGTTCTTTGAAGTCTTCGGAGCATAGTAATGCAGGCATCGCCCGATCATGTAGGACTGTTGAATTAGAAGAGTTGGTTCTTAATAAAATTTCTGATTAACCTGAAAAGAGCACTAGATAATTGTCACTACAGTTCAATGTCAGCCAATCTAGTATTCGGAGAACAATACACGAGTACCAGTTACACCCATACCACTTCCAGCATGTCCAAGCAACTCCATGTTCCAGCAACTCTTTTGCCACAAGACTACGCTTCCCCATGTTGTTTTTGTCGATGGCTTCTGTTAAAATGGGCTGATCCAAACTTTTTGAACACAATTTTGTTTACCAATGAGGCTCACTTTACAAGAACAGCTATCATTAACTTCCATAACAACCACATTTGGGCAAAATCCTCATGCTATCAAACCTAATCGCCCACAACATCAGTTATCAGTAAATGTTTGGGATGGAATCTTAGCAGATAATTTTGTCGTATTCGTGCTTCCTCCCAGGCTTAATGGCGTGGTGTACTTGAACTTTTTAAGAGACGAGCTACCTAACCTGCTTGACGATGTACCTCTGCATTTGCGCCAAAACATGTGATTTATGCGTGACGGGGCACCTGCGCACTACTCTCTGGCTGTTCGTGGACACCTAAATGAGAGTTTTCACAAATCAATCGATAGGCCGAGGTGGACCAGTTTCATGGCCAGCAAGATCACCGGACTTATATCCTTTGGACCTTTTTACCTTTGGGGACATTAAAAAACATTAGTTTACTCTTCCCCAATAGATACCATTGAAGAACTCTGATTAAACATTTCTAATGGAATAGAAACCATTAAGCAGACACCTGGAGTTTTTGAATGGGTCCGAAACTTGATGAGAAGACGCCTGAACGCGTGCATTTTGAACAATGGAGGTCATTTAGAGCATCCTTTTTAATCTTCCGGTGAGACTAAAAGCGATTGTAGATGTTTATTGTATTTAAAAATAAACTTTTGAGTTAAAAATGTTTATTTTTCACCAGCTGTTACCAATCAGATACACATTCCTTATTATAAAAACAGCAAACGTTTGCTGTGTACTTTCATACGTGAGGAGTCAATATCATAACTTTTTTACACATTTAGTTAACTTTGTTTATTATGGTTGTTTTCAGAATTAAATTCTCTACAATCTGTATTAGGAAAAACGATTTGTTTATTGGTCATTTAACAATGTTATTCGACATCAAACATTTAAGACGGTATTTTTGTTATTAGATTTTTGGCAAATTTCATACTTTTTCTCAAAAATTGTTCACACTAAAACTTCTAGAGTGGTTTTGTTTGATTTTTCAGGTGATTTTCTTTATACATCCATCTTATTTGAGTTAAAAAGTAAGAACAAAACCTTTCAGAATCACTTAATTTCACCAGGTGAACTGAAAACAAAGCAAAATCTTTCGCCAGCCATTACTCAGTAATGGAGCGTTTCCGGACCTACCTTTATATAACATTTTTTTCTTATTTTTAGGTCTACAATCACGTCTTAAAATATTTTACCATATTTCTGACTCAGCTGTTTTAATTTCAATATTACATTTGTAGAGAGCTTAACAGATTTTGTCTATTTTTCATGCGTTTTGTATGTAATTAAGGATAATTTTTTAAAGTTTGCGTTTGTCTATTATAGACTTATTTTACATCTTTCTCTTCGAAATTAAATTTCTACAAGTACCGTGAAAAAAATTTTGTGTTTATTGTACATTTAACATAGTAAATCTGCTTCAAACCTAAATGTAACTTGTTTTTCGGGACCAAGTTTCGCGTATTTCGTCACATATCTTAAAAATGACTGTAGCTACAGGTCTGGGAAAACGGTTTTATTCAATTTTTCAGTTCATTTTACATAAAGTACGCTAAATTGTACATCTTAATTAACAGCCAACAAATACCCGTAGGGCTTCGTTGCAGCAGGGGAAACACTGAAATTCAGACGAAATCTTTCACCCTGTATAACTTGGTAACTAAGCATTTTCGGGACCTATGTTAATTAGACCTTTTTTTCTTATTTTGATGTGAGGAATCACGCCCTGACTTATGGGCACCTTTTTTCAGAACACCCTGTATATATATATATATATATGTATATATATATATATATGTATATATATATATATCCTATATAACATACAGGGTGAGTGGCTCTTGGTGTGACAAAATTTTTGGGTTATAATGCAATGTAAATGTGATACAATGGCGGTTATAAAAAAGTCTAACTCCAAAAATTAGGTCTGAAATGAATTATATTCAGTTTTTATAAAAAACCCGTGTATTTGTCAGTAAATCTGATATTTTCTCAGCAACGTATAGATATATGTGAACAAACTACATCATTTTTAGATTCTCCGTAAAATTTTTAATTGGAAAAAGTTATCGGTTCAAACGGTAAGAAAAGAAAATTAACCTTCAGATCGATTCAAATGGCAAAGTTGTTAAGTTTCAGAAAAACTGAAATATCATTGAACCCCATCTTTTTACCACCCTCTGTACACAAGAATTTGTCAAGTGATATTAAAAACTTTTCCATTTAATTGGCTTTTTAAAACCATATGACCAACTATTTAGGTGTTTTGCCATAAAAAAAAAATCAGTATAGGTTAAAAGTTAACACTGAGTAGTCATTGGACGGTATAATAAACATAATTTTTGAGCATTAGTACAGATATTTAATAATGGAAATTTAATCAATTATCACTAAGGTAAATTCAAATTAGAATACCTCATGAACACAAAACAATAACAGTTAAATCATTGCAGTTCATTTTCAAAATGGCGACCTTCTTTTCTCACACAAGCTCTTGCTGGCTTTCTCGTTGCTCCAACGGCCATTTTAAAAGACAGTTTATTCCGAAGCCTTTGAGCAGCCAGGACCAATTCTGCCTCGTAATTCTTCTTCTCAGTTTACTGGGGTGGAATAAACTTCCTGCTTAAAAAAACCCCACACAAAAAAGTCCATAGGTGTAAGGTCGGGAGATCGGGCAGGCCGTGCGACAGTTCCCCCACGTCCAATCCATTCGGGATAGTTTTCAGTCAGCCATTGACGTACTGTTGCATTAAAATGTGGAGGGACTCCATCCTGCTGGAATATAAGCTCGTCTCTTTCAACATTATTCAAACCATCTAAAAGGTTAGGTAGGTCGTGTTGCAAAAAATCTAAGTAGTTTGTTCCATTTACAGTTCCATCAAATATGTGAGGGCCAATCAATTAGTCGCCTAAGACTCCACACCAAACATTAATACTAAAACGCGTTTGAAAGGACTGTTCCCTTGTCCGGTGTGGGTTTTGTTGATCCCAGTGGTGCATATTATGACAATTATTGAAAATTCCTGCTCTTGTAAAACAATGACTCATCAGTCCAAAGGATTTTTCGAAAAAAATGACGCTGCTCTATGTCTCTGTTTAGCAACAAACGACAGATTTGTACTCTAGGAGCATAATCAGTTACTTTCAGACCTTGAACAGGCGTAAAATGGTATGCATTGAACTTATTCTTATGCAAAATGTCCAAAACCTTCCATTGTGATACACCTACGTCTCTAGCAAGTTGTCTTCTACTAACTTCTGGATTCATTCCGAACTGAATTTAGAACTACATCATCTAATTCTACATCATGAACAATGTGTCCTACTTCGTTAGGTCTTTTGTGAACTGTACCTCCCTTCATAAGACGTTGATGGAGTCTTGAGAACACAGAATGGCTGGGAAGTCGGCGATCAGGGTAGCATGCTTCATACTCTCTTTGGGCACCACGCGCATTTCCATCACAAAACCCGTAAATAAAGTGCATATCAGTGTATTCTCGAGTAGTGAACTCCGTGGCAGCTACACTTGACTAAATTGAGCAGAAAAATAGTTTATTGGAGGTAGAAATAATTCATGTGGGCACTGGTCTTATAAAACAAGATAAGGAATGAATGTACAATACTGGTGAAAGTGATAAGATAAGGAATTAAAAACATTGATAAATGATGTTACCATTAATCTATAACTAGCATCCACAAATTATTTTAAACTGCTTTACTTTTTTGTAATCTTCAATTCCTTGTGTTATGAGTCAGTTTTATAAAACATAAAAATTAAGTACAGTTGTTATTAAACTGTTTTAATCTTTTTGTAGCTTGCATGTTTTTTAATATTCAAACCGATAAAAGTACGTAACCGAATACTTAACTATGGTCATATGGCATACCATTTTAAAGCCTATTAAATAGAAAAGTTTTTAATATCACTTGACACATTCTTGTGTACAGGGCGTTTGTGGTAAAAAAGATGGGGTCCAATGATATTTCAGTTTTTCTGAAAGTTAGCAACTTTGCCATTTGAATCAACCTGAAGCTTAATTTTCTTTTCTTACTGTTTGAACACATAACTTTTCCCAATTGAAAATTTAACGGAAAATCTAAAAATGATGTAGTTTGGTCACATATGTCTATACGTTACTGAGAAATATCAGACTTACGTACAAAAACACAGGTTTTTTTTTTTTAGAAAAACTGAAAAATAATTCATTTCAGACGTAATTTTTGTATTTAAATTTTGTTATAACGACCATTATATCACATTTACATTGCATTATAACCCAAAGTCGTCGTTTGGTCGTGGCAGGCTGTGTCTTGTGTGTCGCAGTGACTGTGCGTGTTGTGCTCTATGACTGGGAAGAAAATCAACGAGTTCTTTTCTCAAACCCCTGGCCGTCAACTCAAGCGACAGCGTTCACACTCGTCACCCGGAGCAGTGGGGGAAGCAGTAGGCCTACAAGGTGCGGACATGGCTACCGGTTCGTGTAGGTTATCTGAGTCAAGAGCAGTTGATGGAAGGGCTATCTCAACTATTGGACACTAAGTTGTCAAAATTAGCTACTAAGGATGATATTTTAGCTTTATCGAATAAGGTCAATGCTCTGGAAGAGGAGAACAAAGCCCTTCACAGAGAATTGATAATGTTAAAATCCAAGAGTAAGGTTTTGTCGGACAAGCTGGTAGACTTAGAGGGAAGGTCCAGGCGAAATAATTTAATTTTTAAAGGGCTAAAAAATTTGATCAGAAGTCTGATTGTAGACAGGTTGTCAGGAAGTTTTGTGCGGACACGTTGGGGAGTGGTGACGGGTTGTGGGTGTGAACAGAGCCCATCAGCTAGGCCGAGACCTCAGCACTATTATTGCTCATATACCGGACGACGGGGATCTCGAGTACATAATGTCGCCGGTGTGAGAACACTAAAGGGCACAGGATTCGTCGTCGTCCACCGAGATTTTCCTCGAGAAATTCGAGAAAAACGGGCCAAGTTGGTTGCTGTGCGGGCGGAGGTCGAGAGAGTCAGTGGGCGGCGCAGAATGCCTCTCGCCTTTGACCACCTAACCATCGAGAGTGTGCGGTTCACCTGGGAAGAGGGACGATTGATGGCGGGACGTGATGACGGGAGCCAGAGACACAACGAAACTGCTGGGTCATGACTTCTCCGACTTTTTGAGAAAACTGCAAGAGGAGCAACTTCGAGCTAGAACTCGCGCACCAGGAGTAAAGGGGAGAACAGAGAAGCCAGGGGCGGACAACATCAGCCGACATCGGAGGGTGACATCAGTGCGAACAACGCAGGCTGCGGGCAGTGAGGAGGACACGCCAATTCCATACCCCGGACGAGGCCAGCAGGTCAACGTTAGTGCAGATGAATTCGGTTGGAGCAACAGAAGAATGTAAAATTTTAGCTTTTTAATGTATGTGGTCTTAAAGAATAAGGTGAGTGATGTTGGATTTAAAGAAATGATTAGAAATTACGATATATTTATATTTTTGGAAACTTTCATAACAGAAACACGACAAAGATTTTATCTCAAACCCATTTTAAAAATTATAGAATTCACTTTGATTATGCAACTAGAGTAGCTAATGTTGGTCGTTATAGTGGTGGATTTATTATTTTGTTCAATTTAGATTTAATTAAAAAATACAGTATATTCAAAATAGAACACCTTAACTTTGTACAAATCAATACTGGAAGAAAAATTATATCGATTCTTCCACTTTATTTAAACTTTAATGGTTGGGAAACTATTTTTCGTAATGTAGAGTCCTTCTTTAAATCAAATTGTATTAGCAATTTAGTTATTATGGGAGATTTGAACGCTCGAAATTGGAACTGAACAAGATTTTAATATTTATGAAACGTTCGGGATTGACTAAACTACAGTTTAAATGAAAGTAGAAATTCAAAAGATCGGGTTAGTAAATGTCAAAGGTAAAAAATGTTTAGAACTATTCGATAATTTGGGTTTAGTTATTTTGAATGGGCGATCTGCGGGTGATACTTATGGGGAATTTACTTTTGTGGGACCATATGGGGAATTCAGTTATAGGACCTCGCGGCACCTTCAATTAATTGTCTTGATATGATTAAAGATTTCAGAATTGTACCGTTCCCTAGTTCTGACCACTTGCCAATAGAGGTAACCCTCAGTGTGGACGCTCCTGTTGCTGTGCTGTGGGAGGGGCGCGAGTGGGGGGGCGAAACCCTACCGTTATTGCCGAAACTCAAATGGACACAAGGTGACGAGATTCATTATCGCGACAAAAGTTGGTCGGGAAATTGCTCAGGTGCAGCTTGGTCAATGACAATCAACTTAACATAAACAATATAATAAAATGTATTTATTAAATCTGCCTCACTTAAAAGAAACCCCGAACACATGTACTTTTTTCAGTGCCTAAGCAGCCTTGGTTTGACCATGAATGTTTCACTGCTAGAAAGAAAGTATTCCGTTTACTTAATTTATTTAGAAAGTCAAATTTCTATACAAGTTTAAACAAAAATATTTAGAAGAAAATAAAAATTACAAATTAACGTGTAAATAAATAAACATAAATTATCTTGATAATATTATATATAATTTGTATAATGCATCTGATTCCAAAACATGTTGGAATGCAATCAATAGTTTTAAAAATCGAGAACCGAAGATAATCGGAAAGTTGTCCCCTAACGAGTGGCTCGGACACTTCAGAAGGACTCCTTAATCCGCCTCTGTTAGCTGCAAGCGTCAGCTATGCTAGCCCATATATTGCCGACGAGTTTCTCGATTGTAATTTTTCATTGCATGAGCTGGAAATAGTTTCTGAAAAAAGGCTAAAAATTAATAAGGGCACCTGGATTATACAGAGTGCCATATGAGTTTTTTTAAGAACTCTCATATCAGTCTGAAAAACAAAACTTTTGAAAATGTTATAATAATATTTTTAATACGGGTGTAGTACCCGATAGTTTTAAGAAGTCTATTGTTTTTCCTTTGTACAAAAAGGGCGATGTAAATGACAATAACAAACTACAGAGGATTGTCTTTTATTGATTGTATTTGTAAAACTATTTTACCAGTATGTTGAATAATAGGCTATACAATTGGGTGAATGAAAAGAAAATGTTTAACTGAATATCATGGCGGGGTTCAGAAAAGGATACTCTACAATTGATAATGTATTTAACCTTTCGAACATTATTAAACTTCCAGCTATCAAACAAAAAAGGAAAATTATACTGCTTCTTTATTGACTTTTCTTCGGCTTTTTGACGTCATCGACAGGAAAGCGTTGCAAATTTAAACTATCGAATATGGGTATTTCAACGAAAATGTTAAATGTTCTAACTAAATTATTATGATGGTACAAGTACGAATGTATGGTGCAAAGGAGATATAACTGAGAGTTTTGATACCAAAATAGGCTTAAGGCAAGGCTGTATTTCTCAGTCCCTTAATGTTTTCGCTATTTTGTGAATGATTTTCCCGAAAGCGGTGGAGGGGGGGATGTTAGTTTTGGGGAGTACACGGGTAAATACACTCATGTACGCTGATGACATTGTTCTCATGTCGCCTTCTGCTGCAGGTCTACAGCATGATGATTAATAGACTAGAACATTATTTGCGAAGCTTGGAATTTGAAAATAAATTTAGCTAAGTCTAACATATTGGTTTTTAGGAAATGGCGGAAAACTAAAATCTAACGACAATTGGACTTTAAAAGAAGAACGAATTAAAGTCGTCGATAAATTACAAGTACTTGGGTACGTTTTTTTACAAGCTCCTTATCTTGGGGACTGCATTTTCAAGAAAAATTTGACCATGGTTAAATTTGCAATCAACTCAATTTGGCGAAATTTGATTCTTTCTAATAAAGCTCCTCTGAGTGCAAAGATTATCTGCTTCAATTATATTATTAGATCCATTATTTGCTACAGTGCTCAGGTATGGGGCTTCACAGAATATGATGCAATAGAATCAGTTCAAGAGAACATTTATTAAAAAAATGTTACGTCTACCTTATAATACGCCTAAACTATGATTTATATTTAGAAACAAATTTTGAAAAGATTGTTTACATACACTAAAAAAATTAGCTCTGGTTATATTTGTAAAATTTTAAATTTAGAACACCACCGTTTGCCCTACATTTTAGCCCAGCAAATAATTTTGAAAAACATCTATTGGTGTAAACAATGGAAATTGTTGGGTGAAAAAGTGTGGAAGTGGAGGTGGATTTCTCGACCGATAAACTTGGGCAATCTACGCAACTAGCTGATAGAGGTGGTATCTGGAATGAGCGCTCGGTGGCGGGCAGAGTGCGAAGGCAGGGCCCGCACCGCGGTCAACCGCTCACAGTATTTAACCTTGGACCTGACCCTCGGTGACAGGAGTGTTTTTACTGATCGTTATGTTATCCCTATAATATCGTGGGCTATCAAAGCCAGGGCAGAACTGGTAGACTTAAATTACAAACCATGGATACCAGAATTTAATTATAACTGCTCTTTGTGCAATTTAAATGAAGCTGAATCCGTCTTCCACTTCGTATCAGTGTGTCCAATTTTGAGGGAAATAAGAAAATACTATTTTGGTAAATCTACATTAAACAAAAATGAATATATACATTATTTAAACGGTAGGAATTGGCGGGTTTTGGGGGGTTTCATGAGCACCGCGTGGAAGTATAGATGGCAATTAATCCAGAAATTCAATTTTTAGGGTCGAATTTATGGTAGGAAAAAGGGGAAAATATTTTAATTGCAACATTTGTATATTTCAGTCATCACCTTGTTTTTTCTTCCATTTATAATGTAATTTTGTTTTAATTTTTCTGAGTTTAAGGTGTTATATGTGTATAAAATGTGTATGCGTGTATGTGTGTGTGCGTGTGTGCTGTTCTATTGAAAAAAGTTGTGATTAGTTTAAAATTGAGAAATTAAATAATTTTAAGTTAGCCTTATTCAGTTTTTTGGAAAAGTGTCCCAGCGTGTTGATTTATTGTGATTTATTTTAAATTATTATTGCCATTTAACTTGACTTTTGTTATTCTTAGATTAGTACAGCTATCATTCCTGCTAACCACTACATACGGCATTCAAACCATTGTAGATGTAGTGTTTTTTTATTGTATGTATTGTATTATATATTTTGGTCAAAAAAAAAACACTTTTTCATTCATTTCATTCATTCTTTCATATAACCCAAAACATTTTGTCACACCAAGAGCCACTCACCCTGTATATCCACATTATTATCTTTTTTTGTTTGTATATATCTAAAACAAAAGAGTATAGATAACTTCAATCTCGAATTATTACCCTGAGTTATATAAGCTTTGCTAACGCTTAATAAAACTCCATAGAATATAAACCATAATCTAACTGTATTATTATTTACTATTTAACTGATACAACTGATACAGTTTATTGATATTAAAATATCACATGATTGTAATTAATTTGCTATAACATCTTTTTTTTCTATTACTTTTGTTGTTAACATGTTTAGCCATAACACCAGTAATGAAATGTTCGCTAACGCACAGCCAAATTGCATGGATTGCTACGCGCTAAAACCAAAATTTCAAGTTAATGGTCAGTTAGTTTTCGAGATATCGTGTGAGTAGACAGGCTGAAATTATTTTTTAATTTTGGTTCACAAACTATTTAGAGGGTGATAGAAGTAAATATGTTTGTAGTTTATATTCCAAAGTGATATGCAAATATTCTACACAAGTTAGATCCTGTATTCAGAGAGTACTGTCGAATACTGTACTTTGAATGGAACCTATCGATATATTCGTATCACTTACACTGATTAGAGACACCGCTTATGAAAGCATACATGGGCTGGCTTGAATCCTTTGAAGTCTTAGCAGTGTATACAAATATCTTCATGGAATTATAGGGACGGTAATGGGTCTGTTCAAATACTAAATATTGCATTACTATGTTTTAATAAGATATCACTATTTACGATCGAATAAATACCCTTTATTTATTTAATTAATACATGCTACAAGCTTGATTTGCTTTACGCTGAACACTTCTTCTTCTAAGGATATGAAAAATATAACACATCTATTACAAATCTCCTTCTAAAGAATGTTAATGTTTAAGCGTTTTTGCGAAAGGAGTTCATAGAAACTCAATCCCCATACCACTGTATTATATGAAAAATTAAATTGAAGTATCTGTAGTACAACCAATATAAATTCATAGAACAGCGGGTATTGAAAGAGCGAAATATTCCAAATTCGAATCTTATCCTGCGGCACATGTCAGCATATTAAATAATAAATAGTTCACCTTCTAAAAATAAGTATTTGTATATCTATAAATATATATGAGGAGAAACCCTACGGTTACATGAACTCAAATATATATATATATATATATATATATATATATATATATTTATACATCCAAGTTTCTTGTAGAAATAAAGACAGGTGTACTGGTGGTTGGCTCATTTTCCAATGAAAATCTTAAACTTAATTAGAATAAAAAGCCTCAATCCGTACTACAGCTTTACCTAAACATGCCGTCCCATACAGATCTTAAAACGTGTCGTTCTCTACCTGTCTGTATGTTTTTCTGTCCGTTTGTGCGAGAACTATTGATAAAAACGCTTGCTTTCGTGTGTTTGTCTAAGAAAGGACTCGAACTGCAACTCGGTTGATTGTGTAGTTAAAAGGTTAAAATTAGATATAAAAACAAAAATTTAACTCATGGATAGCAAGATACCAACTATAAACCACAGAATTAGTTTTAAATAAATCTGTAAAAAAACAGAGTACAAGTTTTGCTGTGTCCCGTAGTAATATGTTAGTAAGTAGTTACTTTTGTTGGACAGATTTTTAGAAAAACCTCATTTCTTGATTTCATTTTATTCATAGCGGTAATGCAATTTTATATTAAAAATTCAATAATCTAACGCTATTGTTTAGTCTTTCGTTTAAAGCGAGTTCAACAGTGCTATTTATAAACTCTAATAGCTGGTGGAAATATTTTTATGATACGGTAAAAAGGTATAAAAGATCAGATTATTTAGTAATGTAAATATTATATAGTCTAGTTTCATAGACTAAATATGATTTTGTATTACATATTGAAATGTAGTTAATGTTGACAATATAACGAAAGTCATGATGCGGCACGCCAGACCACTAATGAGTTAGTATAACAACTCCCGGCTCACGCAACATGGCGTGGTAAGCTGCCGGATTATAATCGGCAAACATCCGGGAAACTTTGAACAGTCTTGTCAGAAACTCACTTTGGAATAACGGTAGACAAATTTTTCACTACACCATTTCAACTAATTTTGAAACGTTTTGTCATACACTCTTAGTTCTGTTTCTATTATTAACAAATAGTTTATTTATTTAGATACAAACAGCAACTTGAACTCAAAACATGATTTTAATGTCTGACAGTGATTTAAAAAATTGCAACCGATTATCATTCGGACTAAATACAATTAAAGTTATGGAATGGAGATTAAAAAGAGAAAAAATATAGCAGTTTAACACACTATAATACGCACACAAATGATCAAAAATAATGTAGCACAAACATATAAAACCTGATATTTCTTTGGACCTAAGAGCTTTCAGACCTATTACCCTTATAAATATTTAAAATAATTAAATAATTAACATATACTGCCGAAGAGACGCAATGAATTTTACGAATTGTGTAAGATTAACTAAAAAAAACAACAGAACACTGTGTATTTTTTCTCACGCAGCAGTCTTATTATAATTTTAATTTTGTTAACGCGTAACAACCTATAGTCGCCTTATAGTCACAGTAGTGTGTACATAATTAGATACAGCGTCTCTGGTTCTTTTATCTCACCAACCTGGACTATTTTAGATTAACCAAGACTTCAACTCTGAACAACGTACAAAAGATCCCCAAGTGTATTGGCCCAGAAACAATCTAGGGCATAGTACCAGAGATCCCATGGGACGTATCTCAAGGCAGTTCATAGGTTATCTCCCCAGAGATATCATGGAGCATCTCCATAAAAAGCTTATGAGCCTCACAGGAGCATGAACAATACTTTTTCCAAAGATATATCCCTACTTTTAATCCTGACTCGCCGAATTGCTTCATGCCTGTAATCAAGTAGCATACAGCTGATATAACATTGGGTGCCTTATATGATGATACTCTTTAGTTACCGCTGTAAATCATTACACTCAAACAAATTTTTTTTTTGAAAACAGTGCTTAGAGTATTCTACAAATGATTTTGGTATTTGGTATACATACAAAAATATCGTAAATAATCTCAATGCAACTCTCAATTTACTTAAGGTGACTAAACAAAATGGCGAAACATGCTCTCATTGCAAGTAGATCCAACATGAATATGACCGGTCACACTTCAACAGCTTCAACAGGAATTACATTAAATACTCCTCTTAATTGGCTTGTGATTTTTGTATTACGAGCAATTGAGAAATATAGGTATAAAATGTCACAATTTTGTTTAAGTATACTGCAGTGAATTAGACCTGCACTACCGATTGAAGGCTTTTGAAATTATATTATCAAATTTACAAATACAAACTTAGCATTTGAAAACTGTAATTTACTATATAAAGCAATACTTTTACGTTACACTGTAGGTCAATAGACAAGAGTCCAGATACTTCAGATTAAAACCTGTTTATGTGGATACTTAAGAGAGAGAAGACATGTAGTTTTTATTGTATTTTCTTGGTGTGTAGTAAAAGATTGCCACATAATAGAATGCAATATTTTACTAAACAGTCACAGTGAACCAATAATAAATAATAGGTATGTGTAACAGATAAATCTGAAGTAAAATATTTAAAGCTATGCGTCATGTTACTATGGTGAATTCTAAAGGTAAAAAGTTTTACGCAAATTTGTTTGTTCATTATAATGCATCTTTTAGACTGTTATAACTCTAAAATAAGATTATATCTGGCTTATACTTCCAGTTTAACGTAAACTGAGTGCAGCAATAAACAGCTTTGCCATTTACATCTGGGCAACGCCCTTTATTTCCAGGAGTGACGTGAACAGTAAATTTTGAGATATAGTGATAAAAGAGTGGATTGATACGTGTAGTATATTGCGATTGATAGCTGTTCTAGTAAGTTCCTTGAGTGAAAGGCTAAACCAAACTAGAAGAAGTTGTGTTACAACCCACTTTGGCTGTAAGAGACAGAACAGAGCCATAGGAGCCTACCATTCTAGAAAATCCTCTTACTCCAGCAAAAAGCGCAAAGGACTGTTTAGGACTAAAAGCAATGAGGGGTTTCTAACCTTAAAATTTCACGTTAAAATACCTTGAATGCATATAAGTGATTGTACATAATTAAGTTACAAATTAAGTTAGTTTAATAACTTTTAATGGAATAATTACATATTGTTTGATAGTAACTATAGTACAGAATGTGACTTCGTACTACTACGACTTCGTAGTACTGTATAACATCTAAGTGACACACACCCCACACCAGCATTGGCTATGCAACGTTATATTAATTATTGTATAATTTGAATTACTACACGTTTATAGACAGACAGTTATAACAAAATAGTTTAAGTACGTGTATTACAGTTAGATATTTATTGTACAATAGTTTAACTACATGTATTATAGCTAGACAGTTATTGTGCAAAAGATTAACAACATGGTTTATAAATTTACAGTTATTGTAGAATAATTTAAATTGTAGCTGAAACTTCACCTACTTACGAATATCGTCCTCTAAGAATCTGTGAAATATACAAAAAAAAAGTGCATAAGTGTGACATTTCATCGTACAAGAACCCTATTCTCTTTTCCTACACCTTTGAGGATGAAATCTTCGCCGCTCCACTATGCGTGATTGAATGTACTTCTGTCACATGATCTTAGCCCTGAGCAACATATACTTGATGTGTGCAAGAGGGCCCAGAAAAAATCTTGGTTTCCTTTTTCGATCTACCAGGAGGCATGACTAGCACTACGGCACTCAAAATGTTGTATTCATCCAGTCTTGAATACTGCTCTTCTGTGTGGTCTCCAAATCAAGCTACTTTCCAGGCAGAGCTCCGGAAAATTCAGGACCGCTTTTTGCGAATGGTTGGTGTGAGACTTGGTTTTGCTTACTGGGATGCTCCTATTTTGGCGATTGGCCAGTCTCTGTCTCTTCACGCACTCTCTACCAGGAGAAGTGTCCATGATGTCCTATTCCTGTTTAAGCTGCTGAACAACTTGGTGGATGCTCCAGAACTACTGTACTTGCCTTGATCTCCTTCAGATGCCCCACGGCTCAAACTAGGTCCAGGGAGCTTTTTGTCCGTAAGCACGTGGACACCAATTATCGGGCCAACTTTTTCAGCAACAGAGTCCATCATTTGGGTAATTTGGTGTTCTAGCATTTGGACTATTTCGCATGTAGCTATAGCTTTTTTAGAAAATAGTCTTTTCACCATGCCCAATGATGCTTAATTTATGTATTTTTTATGTTATTATCTTTTTTCTAATAGCTTGGTGGTAAATTGAACTTATTTGTTTTGTACTTTTTTAATGAATTAATAATTGTTTCTAAAATTGCACTGCTGAATGAGATTGCACATTGCTAATTGCCTGATTTCGTGTAAATGTATAGACTTTTTCAAGTAGATCTACTACTTTATTTCTTGTTGTTTGTTATTTGCTCTAAATTTATCTTGTTAATTCTTAAATGTTTATCATTGTTTTTCTTTTATCTTTTTGTTGTTGTTATTGTTATTATACTCAAGTTATATTAGTTTTCGAGTTGGTTAGTGTTATTTATGATTTGTTATTTTTTTATACTTATTCCATAGTCAAAACTAACACAGCATGTTTTATTGTAAATTTGTTCGATTATGCTGTCTGTTGAATTAACTAATTTGTATTATTCTTATAAAAAATGGTTGTCCGTTGATAAATAAATAAATAAAAGCTTAGGGAGGAATATTTATTATTTTAATGTGGAATTGAAGTGAGTTCTGCAATATACTAAATACAAGCTTAGAACTTATTGTAACAATTATTTGTGTTGGATATTTTTTACAATTATAGTTATGAGGAATCCGAAAGATGGTTTTAAACTTTTTCACGCATAAGGAATACGAAAAATAATAATCTATAATTGATAATTACCTACATGTTTTACAGAATTAATTACATAGTTACAGACGCTCTATGAGTTAATTTTAATACAAATATGATATCCACTTTATATGCAATAACATAAGTTTAAGCTGCCATTGTATTATAGTCTTGTTTATATTTAACCCAATATTACCAGTTACTTGTATGTATTCATAATTCCTTTCAAGCTGACTTGAAATATGCACGTTTGTACTGTTTATTCTGTTAATTTGTGTTATGTGCTTTAAAATAAGGTGCTTGATTAAGTTTCAATCTCTAAGTGAGTAATATAACAGGGTGACTCGTTAAAAATATATATAATATAGCGTGTGTATACATTTGTATTGGTAATATAAACGTATTCGGATAAAATAATAACAATGGATGCTATTTCCATCGGTTTCTGGCCGTAGGGAAAAACTCTAACAAAGAATTGAAGCGTGGAAACATAAATCAAATTTCTTCCTCGCCAACTGGAATTGCGGGATAGAAATCATGCAGATTGTGCTACGTGACTGGACTGATTGTGGATAAGAACGTTGGATTGCGTTGGAAAACTAAGGGAAGCGAGTGGACTTTCCGTGAGAGAACATTTCTCCTCACCAGACAATGTTTTAATACTCAATATTCAGGAACGTTACTGTACTGAATTTAAAATAATGATTGTTATAAAAATTACTGTTATTTTTGCAGCAATTACGCTATTCAATATATCTTAAGAAAAAAGTACATTTGAAAATTGTCATTTTCATTAATTAATATTGTTAAAGTGTTTGGCAATAATTAATTTGGTGTTGACATAAATAAAACATTCCAGATCTACAAAATATGTGAGTTACTCTAAAATTAGGCGTCTGTTGTAAGTATTAATTAATTAGTAGTTTTAAATTTCAATTTCATATATAACTTTACAATCGATATTTCACGCATTATAAATTTCATAATAAATTAATTAATTTTAAATAAATTGTAACTTTAAAAATTTTCGCACACAAAACTACATATTATTTTATACATGTTTTGTTTTAGGTGATAATCTATTTTAGTTTCCTGTTTCATTAAAATCATTGTATTTATTTATTTTAAATGTACAGGTATTCAACATACTTCTAATTTTGATTTAAAAAACGTTAGTAGTATGATAAATATGAATAATTATTTTAATAAATTAAACTGTTGATGAATATAACATATATTCAGTTTACTTAGGCAATAAAACATGCAAAGGTGACGTCACTGTGGATTAGGGAGCGGGTTCTCTGAGGCACGTGATGTGATGTTAGGTGCACACGTGTAAATGTCAACACACGCGGCCTGTAGCGGTGGGCAAACACGTACAACGAGGCGGACAAGTGTGCGTGCGAATTACTAAAGCACTCCCAGAAATTATAATAATATTAACAGTAACATTTCGTAATATTTCCTCGAAACATTATTTCAGCTTTGTTTTAACTCATTTATTAGCATGTCTAAATTGTAGTATTTATTGTTGTTTTAATATTTAAAAAAGCTTATAATTTCATTACAGTGTTTATTTAAATATTTAACGGGTGATATAGGTAATTTAAGAGACCATTTACAGTCTTCACAGAGAAAAAGAGATGCAAGAAGTGGATTAAAGTTGGAAAAAACAATATTACAACCGCACATACTATTTTGAAATTCCATTCAAATCTAAAAAGAATAGGTAAAAAGTATATTATCGGCTATATTTATCAATATCTTATTCGCTCATTTTTGAACTTAACATTTGATCGATTGGTTTATATACCAAATGTGGAACATGGAACATTGAATAATATCTTACAAACTTTCATCAAATTTTCCCAAGTAGGCTCATTCCTTAATACAGCGATGACTGCTGCAGGGGTTGGACTCCGATGGGGGAGCCTCAGCATTATTACATATTATGACACATCCATCATTGCATCTAACATCACCGTACTCGAGAGCCTTCTATAACTTTAGATTATAAGTTTCGGGCACACATAATCGAGCAATCAGGCAGATAAGACTGAATAAATTGCTCATAGAACGTTATTATGAGACGTACTCTGGAAGATCACAACACCTTGTAGAACTTTGAACAAATGGCCATAACATAATTTCGGGGTCTTAACGGTCTACCTATTGTAGAGTTAAAGTCCTACCACATTACGGCTAATTCAACCCATATTCGATTATTGCTGCTGGAATTTTGAAGCTAGAAGTAACATTATTATGTACATATCCACTATGCCATACGAGTATGCATTGTCCTGTAGACAAAGCAGTTGACGCCACAAATATTTTTCTTCCAGTTATTTTTATATTATTAAATTACCTATTGTAAATTCGATAGTATGAGTAAATTAGTACAATTCCCCCAGAAGGGTTCACTTCTGACTAGTTTGTACTTTCCAATTCAACACTCAATGGGCACAGCAGAAATCGATGTGTCACTTAAATCTGGGCAACCCTATGGATATCCAGGAGCGGAACATCACTAACCGCTAATGACGAGATTCTGGGTTGCAAGGGTAATTTCATAAGTCTAGTCTACTGTGTGTGATGACTGGAGTTTGCGGTGTTCGTTCCCTAAGAGTAAAAAATTCTTTGTAGGCTAGGCATATGAGAGTGACACTCCCCTGTCTGCTTTGACTGGAGAGGCTGGTTAAAAAACTAGCTTCTCCTTATTCCTAAGGGACATGACTTGAGATTAGTGCCCTGAATTCTTTCTCATGGATCTCGACAGTAACCGTAACCATATAAAATATCCTGTCGCTTCGGAAGCAGCGCAAAGGTCCTTATCGGACTAGGTGCAATTTTCTAGGTTTCTTGTCGAAAGAGAACAAAAAACAGTACAATACAAGCCAAGCGTACTTGATATCACGTGCCGTATAAAGACTCAACTGAAATTGCATACAATAATTCAAATTTACAATTCATTCTCCTTTCGTTTTATATATATATATATATATACATATATATATATATATATATATACATATATATATATATATATATATACATTATATATATATATAATATATATATACATATATATATATATTCATTAAATTTGTATTAAATGGCAATAGCCGAATTTAATTTATTTCAATAAACATTGAATCACAAAAAGTACTTGCTCCGCCGGGACTCGAACCCGGATCTCTCACTTGCCGGGTGAATGTGCTACCCATTACACCACAGAGCGCTTACTTTTTCCGATTCAATTATTTTGTATTTGGCCGTATTTGTCACATATGCGTTTAAATAAGCAAACTAACATATGATCGGAAGACCAAATACCTGTCAAATGATTTCTATTTACATTCATTAAATTTGTATAAATGGCAATAGCCGAATTTAATTTATTTCAATAAACATTGAATCACAATGTATATATATATATAGGAAAAATGTACAGAGGAGGCATATTTTCATTTCCCCAGACGGAGAGGAGGAAGATTCAATTAAAAATCCTTGAGAGGGTAGTTTATCATTGACCTTCTCATATTCGGATATAATGTTGAAAATGTATAATTGAAGTCATATTGCAAAATTTAAAAATCCAAATCTCAAAATTTTGAAATCAACTGCATGAAAGAGACTAAAAAACACAGAATAATCCAACCATACTTTAAGTATCAACTGAACATACAATATTACAAGTCAAATCTTAAAAGAGGAATTCTCCTAAGCTACAACGTCTAAGTTCATATAAAACTCCTCCGAATTCCATATAAGAGTATGAATTATCATCATCATTGGACGCAATCTTGAGTATATAAAAATTAAGTATAACGAGAAATATATGTAGTTCATGGTTTAAATTGTCCCTGACATATGCGAACAGTTATCACAGTTACGCTATCATTCAGGAAAAATCCCATATTAAACTACTATCTATATAGAAATGAAGCGTTATACAATATTTCATGTCTAAAGCTCAATTAGGAAGGGTTGATATACAAAATATGCCTATTTAAAATATAAAATGCGGCTTGAGGCAACGATAAACTGTTCCAAAAAAGCCCGAATAAGTTAAAAACTTGCAACAAACATTGTTCTTATAACTTTCTTTGTTCTTAATTCATTTTCGTACACAATTTTGTTTCAGTATATCGGCCGTTTAAACATAAACATTCATAACCCTGTTATTTATTAACCCATGTAGAAAATTTCGGCAATGCTTATAAGGTTTTTAAAAATAATTGTGTGGACAATCTTTGGTATCTCGAACGATGTATGAGATATTTATTACATGCACATATCTGAGAACTACTTTTTAATCACCAGAAACGTGTGTTAGAAATGTTGAAAAATATCAACTTGTTATAACAATTTTTCTTTTGAATTTCTCAGGTTCATTGACTAGTTTGGTACGCAATTCCGGTTCAATTTAGCACCTGTAAAAAACTGTCAGTAATACTTATAACATTCACTAAACTTTGTGTAGTACTTTTTTTTATCGTGAAAGGATTTCAAGATATTAAGTATATTTAAATCCCATATGAATATTTTTTGTTTGCCACCAAAATCTTGCTACTTCTTCTGAATGAACCGGAAAGACTACTTGTATTGAAAATATTGAGTACAAAGACAGACAGACATACAGAAGATACATTCTGCCACCCTCATTAGTTATTTATTATGTAACTCAAACCAATAATGAATAGGCCCATATACATGTAGTTCAAATAACCTTTTTTAAAATTTATAATGGGTGACTTCTGTAAATTTTTATATTCAATATATAAAAAAGTAGCCATGGAAATCTACATGTTCTTAACAACAAAAGGTGAAATAGTAAAATTTCCCACAGGTATGATTAGCTTTAGGAATAAATTGTATCAGGCTATTACTATCTTTTAAATCATAGATTCGCCATGAAACCAATTGTCAATCCGAGTCAGTCCTACGTTTCGAGAATTAAATCAACAATTTGAAATATGGATGCTGCATAAGCTAAATGGAGGATAACTTTGTTAAGTATATTGTTGAAACTGAAAATACGGATCGTTTCAGTTGTCAACAATGTGTTGAAGGTTCCGAGATTGATTATGAAACCTCTAATGAGTTGCTATAACAACTGCTTGCTCACGCAACATGTCGTGGTGAGCTGGCGAATTATAATCGTCAAACTTCCGATACTGAGGCAGCAGCTAACTATCCTGTCAGAGGAATAGCAACATGAGAAGAGCAGTACGCCATTTAGTTTTAAAACAACTGCATTTTTAGGTTAAGTAATTAAACGTGTAATCCAATGTACAACATACTAATATAAAATAATACTTATGTCAGTTACTCAATACGCTCTTTTTATATTTTTAAAGAACTTTATTTTTACTCTAACTTTTAAGAATAATATTTTCTGATAGTGAAGACAACACCTATGCCATTGGTTTTAACATAAGTAAGAATACATTACTAAATAAAATATTAATATCTACTTGACAAGTGCCGGAGTTACGGACTCTAACCCTCATTTATCCATTAACGCTTCAATAGGCTAAAAACCACCCACATGTCTTGAGAGATATTTTCAATCTGTGGCAATAGGATGAGAAGAAATCACATCTTATTATCTTTTCTTCTTATAAATGCCAACCTAATCAAACATGTGAATTATTTAGTAATATTTGACAAAGATTATATTATTTTACTAACTTTCTTTTCTTCAAAAGAATGGGTAAAATAATAGAGTACAAAAAATAGCTTACTTCACAACATAAAAATGTATTATATTACATTATTAAATTATTACCATAAAAAAGAATTACAAGGAAGTACAAGGGTTTCTATGCACTATATTTGACAAAAAGATATTCAATGAATATACATTCCTTATAAAACTCCTACTTACTTCTAATGAAGTCTTAAAGTCTTTCAATTTACAATTAAACGTTTTTCAAGCCTATAACAAATACTTTTTTTTAATTATTTCTCAGGCCTCGTACAAAACCCCACAATTATGTTTACCAATGTTTATACTTCAGTGAATTGCAGTTGAAAGTAAATTAAAAATGTTTTATTGAAGTTTTGAATTCAAATTTAGACTCATTCATTAAAATAATTCTGAAATTGCACCTGTGGTCGCCAAACTTGGAGTATGTCCCTAACGACGTACTCAGACAACCTCGACCCACACAGACATTACTAATGAGTCTTTCATCACTTTTTGAACTTGGTGTACCACATCCCAAAATGGATAATTTTCCAATATGTGTTTATGCACTCTTGGTATACAAATTCTATAGAATAGTACATGCGTAAATCTAAAAATATTAAAGACCAGAATCATACTTAGTAGCAATAGTACAATTTGTGACAAAAAAGCGATTTGAATAAAATCTCAACTAATATCATATATATTGTGTACATTAAAACAGTATTGGTTTTTATAAGTCGAATATAGTTACCTAAGCTTCTGAGGGTGATTTGACAGGAGTCACAGATATAATTGTGTTTCCTGTCAAAAGATAATTTCAAATTTGTTACTGGAAATCAAAAACATTCTTTGTTCGAAGTCTGTTTGTGACAATAAAAGGATTCCTGAAGGAAACATGATTTTTCGGACATTTGACATTGGTCAGTGATACATAAAATCAATAACACTACGTTTCGAGATCTGCAATATGATGTCTTCTTTAGAAGAGTTTGAAATTATGTGTTACTTTAGTTATTTACCTTAATAAGAGATCAGATTGCAGAATCTCGAAACATAGTGTTATTGATTTATTTGCAACACTGAACGATATCAAATGTCTGAAAAATCGTATTTCCCTCTAAATAAAACCAATGATGTCAATTCTACATATTTTATGGTCATTTCAAAATTTTAATTATTATAGGGTTTTAATTTTCGTTAGAGTCTCGCGCGTTAATTTTTATAAAAGTTTATTAGATATAAATAATTTGCTGTAATTAATCTCTAAAAATTGAATTTAGTTGTAAAATTAAATTCAGCTTTTGAAATTAGAAGAAAAATACGATAAGTTTTGTTTTAAGTTTAGCCTATATTAGAACTATATATTTTTGTTATATGAAACAGAAATACATGTATTTATAGATACTCTGTTTCTATATTATAATAATATCAAACATACTAAAACTAGTAAGTAAATAAATAGTCTAAATGCTATCACTAATTACAATTTTAAACTACTCTTAATTTCTATTATTTTATTTTCATTAGGAATATTCATGTATAAACTAGTGATATGCATTCGTTACTTGTTTGTGATTCTAGAATCAAATGAAGTGGAAATATAAATGCTCAAAGTTTAAATGATAAAAACAATCTTGAGAAGGCACGCGAAACTACGAGAGATTCCATGCTGCATTTTTGTAGGAGCATTCCCCAAGGTTGAAATGCAGTAAATAAAACAGTACCATTTATCTTCTCCACTGCAGTGTCCTGTTTTTCCTCCAAGGCTCCAGGAAAATAAATTAACCAATCCATGTTTTGTCAGCACGGCATTATAAAGACACAAATTTTCTTATTATTGTTGTTGTTAAAAATAAGCTAGTAAGATTATTCTTATTAGTTATTAAATGATATATTTAAACTTTGTTGCATGTTGAAAGCGCTGTAAAAACGTTGCACTATTATTAAAGATAGTTTCATTACTAGATATTCAAAACTATTTTTATAGTGTAGCGCATAAATAGCTATAGGTTTCCGATTATTATTAAATTTGTACATTTTGAGCTTTATTAATTTAGAAAAATACATACAGTGACTATTAAACAGCGATAAAATTTTAACTACCCAGAAAATCTCATTTATTGAGTGGATGATGTGTTATACTAATACATTCTTGTTAAAGGTTTGTGACTTTAAAGGGACTGAAAGCTGTATAATTTTATATATATATATTATATATATATATATATATATATATTTTAAATATAATTATATATAATATACTGTATATGTCTAGACAGCATGTTAGGAAAAAGTATATTTGTTTTGAAATGTAACTAAGTATTTTCTATGAACTGTTTTAATGTAAGCTGTGATAATGAGCACCTAAATGTAAGTTTCAAACGGCGCCACTAACGTTGAAGAATATTGAAGTCTACGCCTCTTAGCGACTGAATCACGTTCTGCCCCTTGACGGACGTGTCTCAGACATTGATGTTAGTTACCTTGCTCGACATTTAGTCAATAATGTTCATTTTCTGCGGAGTCATCCTCCACAATCCTTTATTAATCTCGTCATATTATAATCTACAATCGCAATGAAACTATATTACAGTAAATTACTATAAATTATAATATCGTTTGGATATTTAACTAAAGCAATTGTCCGGAATATGTAATAAACGATGTTTTACTACTACTGTGGTTAACGAATAATTTCATATAAGCAAAACCCACGTCAAATGTGCTAAAATGCAATATAATTTGTTACACAAATTTTGCTAAATTTTTTACTCTGTTTCCTAGTTCAAAGTCGATCAAAATATTGTTTATAGATAGTAGGTAACTTCAAAAATATCTCTCCGCTGTGTAAGAGAGGGGTCATAGCTGACGGTCTTTATAAAATTATTTCACAAACATTGAAATGATTGACTTTGAAATGCATCCTCCACTTCCAAATGAATGTTTCCATGAATGTCCTATTTGACAAGGTACAGGCTTCAGGAAAAACCCGGATTTTATTTTTGATGGACAGCAATAACCTTAGATTAGCTCTTGCGCCTTCTGGTGTCATTGGCTTGCAGCATTGTGCAGATCTTACCTGCTTCATAAGTCTTGTGTTTGGGTTTGAATGGAAACTGCCCGTTATACTAATATTCTCTAGTACTAGGTTGCAAAACATTAGGTATATTTTTATTTAATCTAGGATTATATGAGATTTTTTTCAAGATTTCCAACCTTGTCATACTTTTCTAATGCTGAGTTTTGTCACATTGTGTCATAATTCTTGTTTCTTGTAAAACTAAATTATTATTTTATAATTATAAGGACAGTTATTTCAGCTTCTGGCAAATGTGCTTAGTTTTACTTGAAAAGGAGTTAAATTTAATCAATTTAAAGATTGCATTTATCCTGTGATCAAAACAAGAGACATCTCAAATCTGCATTGGGATATTTTTGTTTTACGAAATCCTAATTAGATTTTCCGATGTAATTAGCCACTAGAAGGAGAATGGCTGGTTTTTTTAAATTAGTTGGTATACCTTACGTCACTTTTTTTATAAATAATATATGCTACACTGTTAAAAAAGAGCTGAGCGCTATTTTAAGATACTACTTTACTTGAAAATTTGAATATAAATCTAACTAAAGATTAAATTCTAAGAGAGATATTTTTTGAAGTATTTTCATTCGATTGAAATAAATGAAAATAGTTTGTTTGATTTTGACATCAACATTTTTACTCATTAACATTGAGCAGTAACAGTTTTGTTCTTTAGTATTGATTAAAATTGTTGTATATAAATAGTCTGACAATATAAATATGTTAGTGTTCTATGAAAAGAGACTTTGATTCATTATACAATTTGTAAGTAATTTATTTATATTCCAGTTTATTTCATATTAGTGTTACTTTCAAATATGAATTACATTAAATATCACGTTTTACTGGTGATAACAATAATTGAAAATAGTCTAATTTATTATAGCATCGTCCCTAAGACATAAACAGGGGCCTCATCCAGACACAGTTGTACAGGTGGCGACATATCCTTGAGAAAACTCTCAGTCAGTGACGGTGATTGTGAGAATTTCTCTTTCTCTTCAACCTACTTTTGTCATTGCAGTTGATTAGGATATCTGTGGAGCTCAAAGTGACAACATCCAAATCTTATGAGTTGGCCCTAATTGAAAATAACGAGACGAGTTTGAGGATTATTTATCATTTCTATTACGGAGTATCTCTATATTTACCACATAGTCTTAATATAAGAAATCTATTCTTATATAGAGCACCAAAAACTGATAGCTTAAATGTTCACAGTTGTCACCGATAAGCTAACATGTAAATAAACAACTTATTACATTTAGTTAAGGGCTTTATTTAAAGTTATATTTTTAAGAAATCTATAGTATCATGGGTACTCTAAAGTTACCATTTTAAGATGTTACTATTTTAATAATGGGTTGTATAGGTATAAACGAGATTATAATTAATTCCACTGATTCAAGTGTCATACTAATTTTAAATAACACATAATGACAAATGTGCTGTTTATCTCTGATCTTTTTTTTCAAAGGAGAAGCCCGATCCCCTTATAAACCTTACTCCGCCCGTCCTCATGGGCCACATGGCCTGTGCGAGGATCTTATCAAGCAGAATAAGAAGGAGAGTCGATATAGTACAAGTTCGATGGTACTGATTAAAAAGTGCAACGTCACAAACAGGATTCGAACCTGCGCTATCTCTAACTCAGACTCGAAGTCCAACGTCTTAGACGCTCGGCTATCGGCACCCCCAATTTTTATCATATTAGCAAAATCATTAACATGTTTGTGCCTTTTTCTGAGAATCAAACGAAAATATCTCTCATCATTTATTTAGAAATTCAAATTAATAATAAACCAAGGCTTATTAACCAACGATGTCTTCTAAGAGAGCCATCTTCTTCGCCTTAGCCGCGCTCAAAGGCCCCTTCAATTATTTTGGCTTGCCATAGTCAACTTATCTTGTGTTGTGTTTCTTTCCCCAATAACAAATATTTCAGGCCACGAACACACTTTTTAATTTGATTATTACAAATCAAATACATTAAAATAAATATCATTAAGAAAAATCAGTGCGGTTTTATACTTTTGGTTTATAATTTAGTTTTATTAACAATATTAATCGTTTCAATTACTGGTTCATTATGGTTAATTACTTCTTAGTTATTTTATTTTATGTGGGGTGCCGCGTTCATGAATGATTGCCCAGGTGTATATTTCCGCTCCAAATCACATTTGAAATATTTTTAACATTTAAAACTGGAATATTTAGTTCCGCAGATTTTTACCAGGTTATAGTTTTTGAACTTAATCATATGTAGAATAGTGCTGAGTTAAAGTTTTTATGCTACCAATGTTGTAATAAGCTATTAAATTACCACGAAACAGGTAGAGGAATCTGCCAGTTCTGTTCGCTTGTTTTTGGAAGTGTTTGTTTGTGGGATTCAAATTTCAGATAACTTCACTTTTCTATAATTTTTGTTCTCTAATTTTCCTCCAAAATTCCATAAATTCTATTAGTTATCATGTGGCAGTAGTATACTACAGTGTATATCTGTATTTACTAGAAAAAATATCTTTAAATTTCATTATTTGTAATATTTTATCGAAAAAAATCTTAGAATTATGGCCACCTGTGTATAATAAAAAGGGATGAGAGATTTTATGTGTACGTAAAAAGAAATCGAGTGGGAAAAGGTACGATATACTAGAATTTATTTTAGAAAACATATACCGAAAGAACAATAAAAATGACTGTTTTTATATTTTAACAAGGTGCCACTTGATATTTACAATTTAAAATCACAAACGCACAATGGCTGCCAACCTTTCAAAGCGTTTTAGTGATTAAGACTAGCTAAACGATCTCATCCAAGCTATGGTGCAAAAACTGTCTCGTATAACTAAACATTTAACCTGGATAGATTATAACATTGCTGCAGTTAAATTGCTTACAATTAGTCGTTTTTGCAATGTAGTCCACTACTAAAACTTTTTCCTCCTAATATGATATGTAAAGGAACAAAAACTTAATAAGTTTTCTATTATTTGTAAATTAACATACAAGTTTTAAAAATAATTACCATTAATTTGCCCAACAACCTGTAATGAACATAAATTATAAACAATTTTTATATTCCTCAACACTGTTGAAAGGCAACACCATCTTGGAATCATAAGAGTTGATCGAGAGAAAAGTAAAGAAGAAGAAAAGTTATTTGTAACTGACTTAATATTTAATGAAAAGTGGATAGTCATTATGGGATCTATATTACGAAAATAGTTTATTTTAAAAATGTTTAGCAAAGATTTCAATGGCCACCATCTAGGAAATGCTTGTTGGTATGCAAGTGGTATCCACTGCTAGATTTCATATTTCTGTACCAAACAATATAGGTGTGGATCTTATTTAAATATTTATAGTAGGTTTTCTTGTTCACAATGTTTATTACTTTAAATGGAATGCATACTTACCCCAAATATTACGTGAATACATATCTATACTATATCTATAAAGATATATTATAAATTCTTTCAGATAGAAGGAAAGATATTTTTAGGCCATATATATGAGGATGACTAGGAGATAACTCGATTCTAATTCAATAATCAAGGCGAACTTTTATTGTGTTCCTTTTGATTTCTCATCTACTAGATCGTATCTTCCAGAAATCTTTAACGCCTTCACGAATTAAACTGAACCACTTGTTTACGAATTTATTGCATAGTCATTTGATGCGAAAGGTTTATAACACTTCAAGGCTTATAAAAGTTGTTTTTTATTAATAAATAAAATAAAAGACATGCAGGAATTAATCCGGAATGCCGAAGTAATAAAAAAAACTACCAAGGCCGTAAACAAACCGGTAACACGAAGAGACATAGTAAGAATCAGTCTGAATATGAAAATGTGGTGACCCCGCAAGGTGAGGGAGGAAGTGGGGTGCGGAAATAAAACTGCCCATCCACGGTCCAGGCATTCTAATGGTAATATCTCATTACAATATCATTTGCACAATA